>NC_048221.1:110860605-110948214 GCF_002007445.2 Ailuropoda melanoleuca
CCCGGCCAGTGCCTCCATCAGTCCCATGGTGGCCTGGCCAGGCTATTGTTGCTCTCTCTAGAAGGCTCACAGGGAGGGGTCCCTCCAGAGTCCTCTGAGACAACTCCCAGGGGAGGGAGGGGAGACCTCAAAGCCTTAAGGAAGGGTCTGGGGGGTTAGAGTGAAGTCTGAGAGGGAGCGAAGCCCACTTGAATTTTTGAAAAACCTCCCCTTCAGTTGCTGCCTGCCCGGGGCCTTTGACGGGACAGCAGTGCCTCCTGGTGGCCACTGTGTCCGGGATCGCCTCCCCAGTCCTCACTTTCTCGGCTCCCCGTTTTTTCCCCAGGTCCAGAACTCTTCTCCCAGGGCCCCCACTGTCCACAATTCTTTCCTTCTATCCCTTTCTTTTTATCTATTCCCTATGCTTTTTCTTTTGAACTCAACTTTTGTCTTTTGAAACCTCGCTGCAAAAAACCATCCTGTAGGGACAAGATGGATAAGCTAGCAATAAGGCTTTTTTTTTTTTTTTAAAGATTTTTTATTTATTTATGTGACAGAGAGACAGCCAGCAAGAGAGGGAACACAGCAGGGGGAGTGGGAGAGGAAGAAGCAGGCTCCCAGCGGAGGAGCCCGATGTGGGACTCGATCCCGGAACGCCGGGATCACGCCCTGAGCTGAAGGCAGACCTTAACGACTGCGCTACCCAAGGGGCCCTAGCAATAAGGCTTTAACCACAGATAGAGCGTGACAAGTTAGCATGGTGCAGGTCACCTGGGCTGGAGCAGTACGTTTCCTTCAGTGTGCCATTGGCCTCTCAATTTCCTACGTTTAACTCCAATCCTAAACAACAGTGATGTCCTGAGTGCCTGGTCTGTGCCAGTCCCCGTGTTGCAGATCTCCTCTGTGCCTCCTCCTTCCTGTTGGAGGAAGGGAGGGGTGGCTTTGGTAGGATGTGAGTGCAGTTGGCTATCCAGCCTGTCCTGCCCTGGATTCCTCCTGACTAGTTGCTGGTCACAGCAACCAGGCTTTTTTGTCTTGGGCGCGAGATCCAAAAGCTTGGCTGCTTCCTTCCATAAGGCGGATAGGAAGCAGCTGCCCACCGTGGAGCTCTTGGGCCCCATCTTGGCCTTTGCAGGGTGCTGGCTTCTCACCGCTTGCCAGTCTAGCTGCAGGGCATAGAGAGGCGTGTGTATGTGTGTGTGTGTGGTGGGAAGGAAGCACCCACTCTTAGAGGCCAGGATGAGAATCCCCCAACATCCCAAATGGGCCCCAAGGAGGGGTTAAAAGCAATCATTCAAAGTTAGAGATCTTTTATTTTCCCCAAACAGAAAAAGCTGAAATATTCAAATAAAAACAAGGCTTATCATGGAGCAAAATGCTCTTGGCCTGGGTTCCAGTCTCAACACAGATAAGCACTCACTTCCTGCCCCAGGCTTTAATTTCCCAATCTGCAGGAGGGCTAGAATACTCCCCCTCCCCAAAGGCCCCTCTCCGCCCTGCAGTTCTCTACCTCCAATTCTTCTGCGTTTGTGCATCCAGGCAGGCGAGGATTTGACTTTGATCTGCACAAACTGGGTCCTGTCCCGGCACCAGCCACCTCCCACCCACTCACACAGATTCTGGGCTCTCATTTTTGCCAGCGTCATATTTTTTCTAGTGTTTATTTTGAAAAGGTCTGCATCTGTGGTGACCGTCTCCCATTTGGAAAATTAACTGCTTGCAGATGTTGCGTGTGGCACTGCATTCTCCCAGGCAAGGAAACCACTGGGGTTTGGATATCGTTTCAAAAGGAAGAGGAGAGAAGAAAAGCTGCACGTCTCTGCTGTAGGTGGCAGGACTTCTCGACCTTCTGTAAAACGCCCAAACGAGATCTACGTTTAGAAATTGTAGGGTGGAGAATTTCTGAAGGTTTGAGAGCCCAAGTGTTAAAAAGCTCTCATTGAAACGGTCATTTGTGGGATGTTTGTGGCTGTGGCCGCAGGGCCAGGGCCGGGACTGAGCTAGCTCCCTCCACCCTTGCACGCAGAGCCCTTGCCCACCCACACAGCCATGGGCAGCTCCGGCCGGTCCAGGCAGCACCATCTCTTTGGGTTCAGGGTGGCTCTCTGAGTTTGGGCGAAGGGCATCCCAGTCTAGAGCAAAACCCAGCAGACCCTTCTGAGCCCGCGGTCCTGGGTGTACTCACCAGCTCTCACCCTCTGCTGCCCTCCCCACCTGGACTCCCCCTCCTCGGTTTCTGTCTTCTCCAGGACCTTCCTCTGTGAGGCCTCCATCCCCAGGTGCCACCCAGCCCTTCCTCCCCACGCACAGCAGAAAACCAGCCCAGGCCTAAAAAGACATCTTGTGAGATCCCGAGAGACCCTCCCCCCCACCTACAAAGCCCATTTCTGTTTTCTTATTCCTTCAGCAATTTCCAAATGCAGACTTGGGAATGGAAACGAAAGAGGGGCTCACAGGCGGCTTTTTTGTGCGAGTGCTTATGGAGCGTGTGTGTTGTCCGTAGACAGTGCGTGCGGGTTGCGTGTGCATGGTGAGTGTGGGGTGCAGAGGTAGGGTGTACTCTGTGTGTGGGGTTTGTGCACATGTGGTGGTATTTGTGGCTGTGAGGAGTGGATTGATGGAGGGGGGCAGCTCCTTTCCCCCCAGCTGGTCATCACCCTGGGCCGGACAGCTTCCTTCCTGCTACGTTTGTAATTCCTTCTCTTAGTTCAAGGACCTCTCCGGTCTCCATGTCTTCCCACTTAGCAGGCAGATTCCTGCTGCCTTTGCCAGGTGAGAGTGACTAAGAATAAATGGAAATTTGATCCAGAGAGGACCTGAGAGACTATCTCTAAATTATAATGAACCTGACTGCTTTAAATAGGAGAAGATTGAGGCCCAATCCGTACAGTCTGCTTAGACAGCAATTTCATGCTAGTTCCAAATCAGCAGATTTAAACATCGTGGTCATATTACTTCGTATTTCTGGTAAGGTTTCCTTTATCAAAGGGGCAGTCAAAAACCAGAAAGGGAACATATACAATGTGCATTGTAGGCATTCGGATGTGGTTTAGAATATAGAAATTTGGAAGACAATACTGAAGCTGGATACAATTTTTTTTAAGAAGAAAATTAATGGTCACTTGTTCAAAACCCTGTAATACAAAAATGGGAGGAATAAATTGGCTGTAAGGTAAATTTATGATCAGGGATAGTATTTCCTCTTGGAATATAATAACTATTAAAAAACACTATTAAAAAAACACCCCAGTATGCAGTAGGAAATAGACAAGTTGTACTCAGATCAATACACACACACACACACAATAAGGGGAAGTGTAATTACTTTTCAAGGAAACAACATGAAAATTTCTCAACCAGATCTATCATTTGGAGGAGTGATGTCTAGTACCAAGTCAGGGAAGCAGAGAGAAGGACAAAGGACAAACGCCACTGATGAACAATGAGACCATAGGAATTAAAGGTGCCTGGGTGGTTCAGTCAGTTAAGCATCCGACTCAATTTCGGCTCAGGTCATGATCTCAGGGTTGTGGGATTGAGCCCTGCATGGGGCTCCACACTCAGTGGGGAGTCTGCTTGAGATTCTCTCTCCCTCTCCCCCTGCCCCTTCCCCTGCTCATGCCTCTCTCTCTCTCTCTCTCAAATAAATAAGTAAATCTTTTTAAAAAAAGTGACCACAGGAATTAGGACTCCCTTTCAGTAGTTAGAAGTTGGGGGGAAAGTTTGTCTAAGATAATGCTCCTGGCTGTTCAGCGTTTGCATACTAGCATATCAGAAAACATGTTTTTATCTAGTATCCTTTCGTGATAAAATATCAAACAAAAGTCTCCTTATAGACTAACTCTTGGACAAAAATGAAGGAATTGACCCTTGTTTCTTAGGTGATCACAAAGAGGGAAACTTTTCTTACTGTAGGAGCATTCTCACAATTCTGAGGGGCTTCTTTGGTTGAAAACCATGATAACTTTGATGGTCAGACTACCCAGAACTTTCACCTGCCCTGGGCCTCCCACAGACCATAGGCATAGACCAGGACCCACAGCTTATGCAAACATGCAGACTCCCTTGCTTTTGGCCACCATCTGTTTTCTAGCGTATTTGTGCTTGGTCCACGTGATGCCAAACAACTGGTCTGACCGGTTTTTGTTTCACTGAACGGATGAGACTGATCTATTTGGTGTCTTGTGGAGGCAGATTTCAGCTCTGGGACATGGGGATTGCTGAGGGAACAAGGCTCCCTTTTCATGAAGGCGAGTTTGAGGTATTTTGATATGACAGAGCTGGAAGCATATGTTTTCAGTGGTTTCAGAGTAGGTCTGGAAAAACCAACAACCCACCACACCACACCCAGATGGGAGGCACTAGAAACAGCGGTTTTGTGATGGGTCCTAGAAGGGCGTGGACTGTTGGAGGGTGCTGACGTGATCCATGCCCACCACAGGGTTATGGACGGTGGCTGCAGATGGTAGGGGCCATAAGACAAACCAGGTGCAAGGGCGGGGTGAGGGGCTGGCATCTGGGCCAGCTTGAGTGTCAGTCTATAGGGGGCATCCAGACACTGGTGGGCCACATCAGAAATATGGTGCTATGTTACCCAGTATAATTCTGTTTCCAACGCTAATGTGTGGATTTTTTTTTACCCACACCGCCAATTCTCTAATGCCAGTTGGGTGTTTCTACAGTTCAACTCCCTCCTGACACTATCTACCCGGAGATAGCATCAGATCCCACAAGTTAAGGGTTCAGTCCTACAGACTGTCCCTGTCCCCCACTTCCGACACCAGTCGCAGGTTGTGACAGGTTGTCACCTGTCTGACCTATTGGCTATAGATATAGATTCTAATGACCCACTCTTTGGGTTTGATTAATTTGCTGGAGTGGCTTATAGAACTCAAAGAAGTATTTTACTTACTAGATGTATGGCTTATTATAAAAGGATATAATTCAGGAACAGGCAGATGGAAGAGATGCATAGGAAAAAGTATGTGGGAACGGGGACAGAGCTTCCACATCCTCTTCAAGAATGCCACTGGGTGCGAAGTGTTCACCAACCCGAAGCTCTCCCAATCCTGTCCTTTTGGGTTTTTATGGTGGCTTCATTACACAGGTAAAGTTGATTATCATTAGCCACTGGTGATTGGACTCAATCTTCAGCCCCCCTCCCTGTCCCCATCCCCAGAAGTCAGGGGGTGGGACTGAAAGGTCCAACCCTCCAATCACATGGCTGGTTCCTTTAGGTGGTTTTTAAAAGTCATCTCATTAGTATAAACTCTGGTGTGGTTGAAAGGGGCTTGTCATATGAATATCTAGACACTTTTATTGCACTTATCACTTAGGGAATTCCAAGGGTTTTAAGATCTCTGGGACTGGGACAAAGAGCAAATGTATATTTCTTATTTTACATCACAATAGGGCGCTTAGTTTCCTATACATGCAAATGTAACATTTTATTTTTATGGTATTTTTTAAACCTTGAGTCCAGCATGAACAGCTGCTTGACGTTTACAGCTGCTACAATTCTGAGACAAGTTGGCCCAATACATTTGCTAGATATAAATGATTGACTTTATTATGCAAATTTAAAATGCCCAATAAATTGTTTGGTTTGGAATTACTGTTATCAATATACATCGTATCTTAAGCCTGAAGAAAGAGGTATGCTTTTATTAATGTAAAACAATGTTGTCCCTAAATATGTAACCAAATGTCAGACAAATAATGAAAAGAATCACTGTGGAGTGCTTACTGTGGGAGTGGAATTACACTTTATATTAATCTTTTTATCATTGAGTATAGTCAATGTTGTCATAAAACAGGAGGGTGAAAGTCAGAGGCTGAAAAGAATTACCAAAGAAGTGATTTGCTTATATCTTTAAAAACTACAGAAATGATAAAAGTGAGTGGGTTTTGGTTGGACATTCCATGCAATATTTTTACACAGGACCTTACAAATTATTTACTTACTGAAGATTTAATTAGTGGTCAAAGCAATGAGAATGTAAAAGGGAATTATTCATATCAAATTTACAACTCAGAAGCTATAGATGTAAGCTGTGCCTGCCTAGGAGACACAAAGAAAATTACATTCGAGAAATTTCCCCGATGGGAGAAGGATGATGATACAGAAATTGGAAATTGTAGGGCCTTTGCTATGCTTGTGGGAGACTGATTCTGGAAAATGTCCCCTCTCACAGCAGGAGAATGTTTCCTTAAAACTCATGTCCCAACCAAATGAATGATTGCAAATCTTGGATGAACATGGCAGAAAATGTAATACTTCATTTTACGCCCGAATCCTTTCAGTTGGGGAAAGCAATTGTAGAAACTGGCTTTTACATCGTAGGTTCTAAGACTCTAATTCTGTACCAGTTACAACCAATCTTGAAGGTCATCTTGAGCTAAAGAAGGTATTTGGGGCCACTTATGCACACAAAAAAGCACACAATTGTTTAAGGGAAGGGGAAAAAGGTGAATAAGCAGCAAACGAGTAATCAACAAAAACAAGTAAACAACAATACAGAATATTGGCTGATATTCTTAAAAGAAAAATATTATGGGACGCCTGGTTGTTTCAGTCGATTGAGCATCCAACTCTTGGTTTCAGCTCAGGTCATGATCTCAGGGTCCTGGGATCCAGCCCTGCATCCAGCTCCGTACTCAGCAGGAAGTCTGCCTCCCGTCTCCGTCTCCTTCCTCTGCCTCTCCCCACTGCTCATGGGCTCTCTCTCTCTCAAATAAATAAATAAATCTTAAAAAAAAAAAAAAGAAAAGTATTATGTGCTCCAAATTTGGCCAAACAAAATGAAATAACATAGTCTTTATAGAAAACAGTGGAAAGTTGTCTGGTTTTATATAAATGATCTAAAAATTTGCTGCTAGAATGTTCAAACATGAGAGACAGATTTGAACCCAAGTGATGATTTATGAGGGTGGAAGTTAAGAAAGAGATTATAAATTAATGAATAATAAAATGATAAAAATACATAATTTTTATAAAAAGCAAATAGTACTCAGTTCAACTAGATTGTAGCAGCAGTCAAAAGTCATGTTGCAAGACTCACATTTATGATACTCATTGTTAAACTGTTAGATGAAAACAAGAAACTTGAAATTGAGTATTTTATTGGTTTTATAGCTGTTGTAAAAAATAAAGGTTTTGCCTTAACTAAAGGCACAGTTTTAAATTTTAGCCATTGAGTTAAAAGATTGTTGAGGGTAATAAGTCTGCGATAATGATCCTAACATAATGTTAAAGGAAAAGGTATATAATTCGGAAGGTTAGCTGAAAATACAGAAGCATCCTGTGATCAGTAGTTTGAATTTTAACAAGGACATATAGCTTCAGCTGTGGTGATAGCTGTGCCATTCCTTGGAATAACCCAAAGATTATATACATTGTTTTCAATATATTATATTGCTATTGCCTGAAGGTGGAACGTCTTGATGAAAAACATGCCAAATCTGATTTTACAAACACTGAGCTATAGAATGTGAATTCCAATGAAATGTTGTTAAGGCAATTAGATTTAATTGAGGCAAGTTATGCAATATTAGTAGAGCTAAGAAAAAAACCAGAAGATCCTCAAATAAAGAGCAAATCTTTGTCTTTATTGCTTGCTATAAACGAAGTGAGCAAAGGTTTACAAAAACAGAAAGTGACCAAATCCCTGAACTCTTTTAAGTTTGGTTATTTCACTTTGAAGGGATTCTAAAAATGTATTGAAAAACTTAGAGAACATTTTCACCATAAACAGACAAAGGCTGTGTGATAAATATGCAACTAAAGTGCCATTCCAGTAAAATACAAGGAAATTTAAATAATGAAACAAAAATGTCTGCATTGATGATGAAGAAGATTTGCATATATAGGGATCTGAAAACTGGTCTCTAAAGACTGTTTTCTGGCCACTGTATTCTAACGTATCATCTCGATCAGGGAGAAATTTGAATAAATCAAAATACTGCTATGTTCAGTTTTCTTTATAATAACCACTCCAGAAAAATTTAGACGAACTTAGAAAAAGTGCACAGATCTAGATATTGTTTTAAGAGAAGCTAAAAATCACTGTATAAGTGATAGCAAGTTCTGTAATGAAATGAAAGTATTTTGTATTTCTAGCTAATTTGCCATATGTGACCTCATTACCTTGTTAGAGCTTGGTATGTAACATTCATGGTTCAATTCCAATCCAAGTATTGCTTTAAGAATTTTATTGACAATTCTAATGGTTACTCTCTTTGCAGAATGTTTCCCTAAATTTGAAATTGCCAAATTTGGCATCATTATGAAACACTTTGATTATGGCTACACAGTCAATGATTTGCTGAAATGAAGGACAAGAAACCTAGATTTTATGGATTAAATTTACAGTAATTAATTACGGTGTGGCTCTATTGTATGACCCACCTGAACACGATCAGCTCATCAAGGTGCACAACCAGACATGTACATCAGCTGTCTGTGATATTTTGCCAACTTTTAGTCATATAGAAACCATAGCTTTGCACACATTTTTCAATTTTGATGTTATAAATGTGGTCTTTGTCAAGGAAGGAGGAAAGGACATACTATATTTAATCGTTTTTAGCTTGATTTATGACTTTTAAATGTTTAGACATATGGTATCTTGGGTGGGCTCAAATGCTGGCTGACTTCCAGATGGACGTACACGTGGCTTGGAGGAAAAGGTTTGGGAGCCCACACCTGGAGAGAAGATTAGGAAATGAATTTGGGGTTGAACTGAGAATTCTTCCACATCTGAAGGTGGTGTAAACCCAGTGCTCCTTCCTGCTAATGTAACAGTTCTCCACCTTGGTTGCCCGTTAGAACAACCTGGGTAGCATTAAAAATGCCTATGCCCAGGCCCCGCTGTCAAGAGCTTCTGATTTAGTCGTCTTGGTTGAGGCCTAAGCATCAGCATTTTCAAAAAAAAAGCTCTCCAGGTGATTGTAATGTGCAGTCAGGGCTGAGAACAGCTATCAGTAGCTTAGCTAGCAAACAATATCCCGACAGAGTTCACTGAGCTTTGCAGCCAGGGCATTCTATGGCCATATTTTGGTTACATTATGTCAGGCCTGAGTCATGCTCAGGTTGGACAGGGCTGGAACAAGAGGCTGTCATTAACGGAGAAACAGCAAGTGAGCCTCGGGCTCATTCATTTAACTGACATTTATTGTGTTTCTACAATATTTTAGGAACTAAGGTTAAGGAATAAGGATATAGGAATAAGGGGAACAGATATGCAAACAAAATCCAAGTATTATAAACATTATGGCAAAAGTATATATAGGGTGTAGGAGGGGGACACTTCCATACAGGAAGGAAGGATAGAAGAAGAGGGTCTAAATTGAGTCTTGAAAGACATGGGGGCTTCCGGGGGCTGTAGGGGTTGGTATCCCTACGACCTTCTTGAGTTGGGCTGGATGGGAATCCCAGGTGTGCTGAAAGCAGGAATAGGCCTTTGAGGACAGACAAGTAGGGGAAACAGGAATATGAGAAGGCTTTGAGAGGATGATCAGCTGATTCCTTTTTGTTCTAGAACCACTTTTCACAGGCCCTGGATGTGTTTTCTGAGCAGTATCTTAGAGCATCTTCCAACTGAGGTTTTTGGAGAGCTTTCCAAGAGCTCTGGTGGTGTGGGAAGGGAATCCAGGTTAGATCCTTAACTTCTATATGCCGTCTCCCTGACTGCCCTGCTGAAAAGCAGGTGACTGACCCACGCTCCCAGCCACCTCAAGCTCTCTCTCCTTTCCCACAAACACCTTCCATGCTTTGCACAAGCAAGCAGTGACTCCTTGCCCTTTCAAATCTCCCTGTGATGGGCTGCCCCAGGGTGTCCCCTCACAGGCACCAAATAAAGGGATTCTTTGAAACATCAGTTCCAGGGACCTCCTTTAATGATTAATCAAAGAACCATAAACCTGCCTTCTGGTTTTGTATCTTAAACACATTTCTCTTAAAGGCAAAACACAGCGTTAGACAAGGGTTATTTTGGCCCATTTTGTGATGTTTTGAATCCTAATTTATTGTACAGTGAGGAAGCTGGAGTGAAGGCAAAATTACTTTAATCATCGATCTTGCTTCTTCCAACCCCACACTAATGAATCCCTCTTGGAGGAAAATTCCAGAAGAAAGAAGCAAAGAGAGCATGAAAGAAATACTGAATGCTAAAATGGCTCTTTTTGAATGTTTAACATAAGCAATTCCTTTCAGCTATTCTCACAGTCATTCTAGGGTGCCTTATTAGCTAGAAAAAAATGCACATTTAACCAGTGGAAGCAATTAGTGATGCTAGCTCTTTTCATCTTTTCTGGTATTACCAAGTTATTCAAGATACATTTAACAAGTATATGGATAAAACTTGTGTGATTTATTTTCAATTGTTCTGAGTCAATAAAATACTTAAAATGTGTATTATCAAATCATATCAAATCATGCATTGATTATACCTACCGCTTATTTTGTTTTATATTATTTAATATTTTCTATTACCTGCTAATAAAATACAGAGTTATATGATGAACTGATTAGTTTGGTTTTTTTTTAGCAGTATATAACTTTCTCTGTCATTGAATGGATAGGAAAAGTTTGATTACAATGTTCAATAAATTATTTCTGATTTTTAAATGTGGAATTTTCCCCCCCCAAAACACCAGAACTTGGGAACACATACACATGCTGAAGGGATATTATTGTTTTGATCATACTTCTTCATAAAAAACTTACAATTTTTGCTACTCATTATTTTCTGTTATTACAAATTAAGGAAACAGAAACAGCACATTGATTAATCATCTTGTTCTACAACTTTCATTTTTTTTAAAGATTTTTATTTATTTATTTGACAGAGAGAGAGACAGCCAGCGAGAGAGGGGACACAAGCAGGGGGAGTGGGGGAGGAAGAAGCAGGCTCCCAGCAGAGGAGCCTGATGTGGGGCTTGATCCCAGAACGCCGGGATCACGCCCTGAGGCAAAGGCAGAAGCTTAACGACTGAGCCACCCAGGCGCCCCTACAACTTTCATTTTAAAAAAAAATTTTTGACTTTATTTATTTATTTATATTTATTTAAGTAATCTCTACACCCAGCATGGAACTTGAAATCATGACCCTGAGATCAAGAGTTGCATGCTCTTCTGGCTGAACCAGGGGCCCTGTTGTTTTATAACTGTTAAAACCAGGGATAGTTGGGAATTGTTTCATTTTCTTGCTTTCTCTTAAAGAGCTTGTGTAGAACTAGCATTATTTTTTCCAAGTGTTTAGTGTCATCAGCCAGTAAAACTATCTGATCCCAGAGAATTCTTTGATAGAAGCTTTTAAACTAAGAATTCAATTTCTTTACTAGAAATAGGATTTTTCAGATTATCCATTTTTAAAAAAAGATTTTATTTATTTATTCGACAGAGACAGCCAGCGAGAGAGGGAACACAAGCAGGGGGAGTGGGAGTGGAAGAAGCAGGCTCTTAGTGGAGGAGCCTGATGTGGGGCTCGATCCTGAAACACCAGGATCACGCCCTGAGCTGAAGGCAGACGTTTAACCGCTGTGCCACCCAGGCGCCCCTATCCATTTCTTTTTGAGAAAGCTTTGGTTGTTTATGTTTTTCAAGGCATTGATCTGTTTCATCTAAGTTGTTGAATTTATGGGCATAAAATTGTTCACAGTATTTCTTTATTATCCTTTTAATGTAGTATCTGTAATGATGTTTCCTTTTTCATTTTTAATGATGGTTGTTTCTGTCTTCTGTCTTTTTATCTTGGTCTGGCTAGACATTCATTGATTTTGTTGATCTTCACAAAGAATCAGTTTTTGTTCATTGATTTTTATCTGTCTATTTTCAGTTTCATCGAATTCCGAATTATTTTTGCTACTTCCTTCTTGCTTTGGATTTAAATATTCTCTTTAATTTCTAGTTTCATAAGGTCGAAGCTTAGATCATTGATTTGAAACTTTATGATTTTCTAATACAAGTATTAAATTTCCCTCTATGCTTTACATTAGCTGCAACCTGCAAATTCTGATAAGCTGGCTTTTCATTTTCATTCAATTGAAGATATTTCCTAATTTTCCTTATGACTTCAATTTGACCCACGAGTTACTGTGTATAAATTGCATAGTTTCCAAATACTTAAGGTGAGGAGGGACACAGGGGAAAGATAGGTGAACTTCAACCAAAGAATGAATGAGATAAAGAAGGTGAGGGTGCAACCAAAAACCATACGTTACCTTGGAATTAACTTAACCAGAGACGTAAAGGACCTATATCCTAGAAACTATAGATCACTTTTGAAAGATATTGAGGAAGACATAAAAAGATGGAAAAATATTCCATGCTCATGGATTGGAAGAATTAACATAGTTAAAATGTCCATACTACCCAGAGCAATCTACACTTTCAATGCTATCCCGATCAAAATACCGAGGACATTTTTCAAAGAACTGGAACAAATAGTCCTTAAATTTGTATGGAACCAGAAAAGGCCCCGAATCTCCAAGGAACTGTTGAAAAGGAAAAACAAAGCTGGGGGCATCACAATGCCGGATTTCGAGCTGTACTACAAAGCTGTGATCACAAAGACAGCATGGTACTGGCACAAAAACAGACACATCGACCAATGGAACAGAATAGAGAACCCAGAAATGGACCCTCGGCTCTTTGGGCAACTAATCTTTGATAAAGCAGGAAAAAACATCCGGTGGAAAAAAGACAGTCTCTTCAATAAATGGTGCTGGGAAAATTGGACAGCTACATGCAAAAGAATGAAACTTGACCACTCTCTCACACCATACACAAAAATAAACTCCAAATGGATGAAAGACCTCAATGTGAGACAGGAATCCATCAAAATTCTAGAGGAGAACATAGGCAACAACTTCTATGACATCGGCCAGAGCAACCTTTTTCACGACACATCTCCAAAGGCAAGAGAAATAAAAGATAAAATGAACTTATGGGACTTTATCAGGATAAAGAGCTTCTGCACAGCCAAGGAAACAGTCAAAAAAACTAAGAGACAGCCCACGGAATGGGAGAATATATTTGCAAAGGACACCACAGATAAAGGACTGGTATCCAAGATCTACAAAGAACTTCTCAAACTCAATACACGAGAAACAAATAAACAAATCATAAAATGGGCAGAAGATATGAACAGACACTTTTCCAATGAAGACATACAAATGGCTAACAGACACATGAAAAAATGTTCAAAATCATTAGCCATCAGGGAAATTCAAATCAAAACCACACTGAGATACCACCTTACGCCAGTTAGAATGGCAAAGATAGACAAGGCAAGAAACAACAATTGTTGGAGAGGATGTGGAGAAAGGGGATCCCTCCTACATTGTTGGTGGGAATGCAAGTTGGTACAGCCACTCTGGAAAACAGTGTGGAGGTCCCTTAAAAAGTTAAAAATTGAACTACCCTATGACCCAGCCATTGCACTACTGGGTGTTTACCCCAAAGATACAGACGTAGTAAAGAGAAGGGCCATATGCACCCCAATGTTCATAGCTGCATTGTCCACAATAGCCAAATCATGGAAGGAGCCGAGATGCCCTTCAACAGATGACTGGATTAAGAAGCTGTGGTCCATATATACAATGGAATATTACTCAGCTATCAGAAAGAACGAATTCTCAACATTTGCTGCAACATGGACGGCACTGGAGGAGATAATGCTAAGTGAAATAAGTCAAGCAGAGAAAGACAATTATCATATGATTTCTCTCATCTATGGAACATAAGAACTAGGAGGATCGGTAGGGGAAGAAAGGGATAAAGAAAAGGGGGGTAATCAGAGGGGGGAATGAAACATGAGAGACTATGGACTGTGAGAGGCAAACTGAGGACTTCAGAGGGGAGGGGGTGGGGGAAGGGGATAGCCTGGTGATGGGTAGTAGGGAGGGCACGTATTGCATGGTGCACTGGGTGTTATACGCAACTAATGAAGCATCAAACTTTACATCGGAATCTGGGGATGTACTGTATGGTGATTAATGTAATATAATAAAATAAAATAAAATTAAAAAAATAAAAAAAAAATAAAGAAGGTGAGGGTGCAGACTCCATTTAGCTGCATTATTATTTCATTTGATAACAGCAGTGCATCCTTGGTGAGTTCCTGAATATTTATACCTTTATCCACATTTTAAATCTTTTTCTTTTCTATATTGATAAGCAGTGAGCAGAGCTAATGTTTGTGCAGCAACTCAGAGTTGGCAAAGTGCCTTCTAAGATGCGTTAATATGTTTAATGCCACTCTACCCCTAAAGCCATCACCCCCATGGCAAGGACAGAAAGACGATGCCCAGCCTGGAGAAAGTACAGGATTTGTCCATCCTCGTCCTCCATTAGTGAGGGCTAAAACTCAGTTTAAATCCATATCTTTAAACTCAGGATTTGTCCATCCTTGTCCTCCATTAGTGAGGGCTAAAACTCAGTTTAAATCCATATCTTTAAACTCAGATTCCCTAATCCAGTATTCTTTTTAAACACTACACCTCTGCTCTCGTAGCAGGCATACGGACTTGCTTTAGGGTGCAGTACAGAAGGGGGCATATTCTAGCGAGAACCTTGAGGGGCATAAGTAGAGAATCCCCATGTGTGCTCAGTAGGAAATGGCGGCCATGGGGATGGGGAGCTTTCTAGCAGATTGATGACTGGAATCTGCTGGGAGAGCAAAAGGGGTACCTAGAGAGTGGGCCTTGCTTGGGTAATGGAACTCCCAGGCATATATAGGAAAACACCTGTTTGCCCTTGGCCCCCTATCTGGTGCCAGGTGCTGCCCCTTACTCTTGGTGGTAGAGGTGCAGAGAGGAGAGATTCATGGAGAAGCTCATTTGATCCCCCACAGCAGCTATTCATCAAGGGTCCTCAGTATGCAAAAGGATCTGGCTTTATTTCCGCCCCCCCCCCCCCCCCCCCCCCCCCCGGACAGTTCCAGAAGGAGAAAAACCAAATGGTGATGGGCAGGGGGTAGGGGCTCTGTGGGTGAGAAAGGTCTTGCCTGGCAGGAATCTGGGCTGGAGGCTGAGCCACAGAGATCTGATGGGATGACCAGTGCAGCAGAATTTCCTACATGTTTTGGGACATTTCTTATTGCTGATATTTTGGCCCAGAATATTAGGTGCTGAGAGGTATAAGAAAGCAGCAGGTGGAGCAAATGGCCAGGAGCCAAATCCCTGATGCATCACTTACCCTTGTAGCCTGGGGCAAGCTCATTACCATCTCTAAGCCCTGCTGCCTAATCTATACAATGCTTATGGCAGGACTCCCCTTGGTGGGTTTCCTGAGGCAACTGCATCTTGGGTTCCCCCAGACCGGCTGCTGCTTGAAGTCTAGGACTTTGCATCACCAGTGACTGGCATAGAACTGGACTTACAAATGGTTGCTGTCAGTGGCAGTGGGGAAGTGGTAGCTGTGAGTGGGCCGGCAAACCGAAGTTCCAATCCTAGCTTCACTATTTATTAATTGGGCGAGTTACTTCATTTCCTCCATCTCCCTTTCCCTGTCCCAGGGAGGCAGCATGTCTCATAGGTTGTTGTGAAGATTAAGGGAGGAAATTTGCACGTGTGGTGAATGATTGAGAAGTCACCGCTGTGATGACTACAGGTAGACACGAGAGAGAGAGAGAGAGAGAGAGAGAGAGAGAGAGAGAGCACTGAATGTGGAGCTAGGTAGCCTGAGCCCACGTCCCAGATCTGATACATTACCAGCCCTCTGATCTTGGACAGGCCACCTGAATTTAACTTTTCTGAGCCCTGTTTTCTCATCTGTCACGTGGAGGTGGTCATGCTCCGTGGCCTCAGGACTGTTGGATAGTTCTGATGACGTGACATATGGGAAAGTTTGACATCCATCCAAGAATATAAAGAATGATTATACCTTGAACTCCTGTTTCCGCACCCACCCGAGTCCTCTGCAGGATGTCAGACACCAGTAAGGGGCTTTGAGGGTTCAGTCAATTCTTTTTCCTGGTGGGGAAGTTTCTTTTCATGAGAGTCTGCTGCCCCCTGGTGGGGATTATCACCACATTGCAACACATTTTCCTGGAGAAGATGAGATGTTTTGGCCAGGGGACGTCCGTCTAAGGAAAATGTATCCCCTGCCTCGGGTCTCTGAAATTGCGCTGGAAGCCACAGCACATTTGCGGCAAGGAGGAGACAGGCTTCTCTTGCGCCCAGTGCGGAGAAGTCTTGCTACGGAAGAGCCTGTGGCCTGTCGGGCAGCTGGGAGTCTTATGTCCACACTGCTGGGCGACCTGCAGCTGAATGAGTGCTGAAGGTCCAGCTGCTGCCCTCCAAACATCTCACGGCGCCAGTGTTCTTCTGCTGGAAGGAGGGACGTCTGGTAGCTGCTGTCTTGGGAGCCAGGAGCTCCCACACTACTGAGCTCCTTCTAGGCCTCGAGTGTGTGTGTGGGGAACATTCAGACTTTCTGCCCCTGTGCAATTTATTTTTTTACCCCACAGATGAACATTTACTAGTCCTTGTCCCAATTACGAAAGCGCTTTATGTTTTATTGCCAAAATTTTGGAAAAGCTGAGGGGGTAAGGTGGGGTCAAGAAACTCAAAACCAACTCTGATCTCCTCACTTATACATAACCAACGTCAACATTGACATTTTTTTGGTTTTATTTAAAAAATGTTAAAACTGGAAAATTTGAAAGAGTGATAGAATGAATACCCATGTATTCTTCACTAGATTTTACCAGTTGTTACCATTCTGCCACACTCTCTTCAGATCCTGCTCCTACATTTTTTTTGTATGCTGAACCGTGTGAAAGAAAGCTACAGAAACCATAGATTTTACTCTCAAATATTTAGAAGGCATTTTGTAGAAGTAAGGAATTCCAACACAGCCACAACATTCTCATCACAATAAAAACATTTAACAATTTTATAATACATCTAACCTATATTCTATAGTCAAAGTTTCGAGTTTCTCCAATCGTCCCCCAAATGCCTTTTATATTTGTGTGTGTGTGTGTGTGTGTGTGTTAAATTTGAACGCTAATCAAGGTATATTGTATTGGATTGTTATGTCTTTTTAGGGTCTTTCAATCTAAAATACTCCACCTTCCTTGCCTTTAAAAATTATTTTCATATTGGATTTTTTGAAGAGTTTGGGCCAGTTGTGTTACAGAAGGCTCCACACCTGGATTTGTCGGATTGTTTGCTCATGGTGACTCAGGGTAGACATTTGTGGCGAGAATTCTTCATCGGTGACACTGTGTCCTCCTTGTGTCGCATCAGGAGGCTCCTGATGTCAGGTTAAATCAGTGCCTTTTAACACCGCTGTGCATCCAAATCACCCGGGGAGGTTTTTTTTTTGCAATACAGATCCTTGGACTTCACATCTGCTGTTTCAATTTCATTGGTCTGTGCTCAGCGTGTATGAATTATTCAGAAGCCTCACACAGATTCTGTTGGGAGGCTGGGGTTGAAACGCATGGGAGCACAGTCTTCCAGCCTCTCCTTTTTGTGATTTTGCACTGTCCATCCATACGCTGTAAAGCCTCCCTTCCAAACAGAACCAGAGCAGTGCTACCAAGCCCCCCTGCTTCTTCATCACCCAAAGGACCTCCCCAACCCAACCTCCTCCCCTCTCCCATGGGATCCTGAGAGATGACTTACTCCAGCCCCTTTGCCCTGCATCACAGACTCAGGGGCTCAGTTGCATTTTCTGGTTGGGTATGGATGGTGGCAAATCTGATTATGGGCACAGTGCTGGTGCTATAGAACCTGGAAGGAACGCTTCTTGGGGGTGGGAGGTGCCACTGGCACAACCAAGAAGGAGGGAGCTAATGTAACCTGTGACCCTGAACCTTCTTCCCATGGCTTGGAGTGGCATTCCTGGAAAGATCAGACTGACTTTGAAAATAAGAATTTGAAGATACTCAACTTTCCTTCTTTATACTGGAGCAGCTCAGCTGGTGACAATTCCCACTATCCCAACATTCGTGTTCTCTCTCTTTCTATCCACTGCCTCCATACATCCCCCACGCTGCATTTAAGGCATGTAATAACTTTCAATTTTGACTTCAGTGGAGAAGACAATAGAACCGTACGTGAGCTTTAGAGATGTGGATGTCAGCATGGATGGAAACTAAGTCTTTTGAACTGGAAACTAGGATCAGGTTCAAAACAGTTAAGAAAAGGTGGTCGGGAGACACGGAGATTCCATCCAAGTGGGAAGACTGGTAGGAGCTGCTGCTGAGGGAAATGTGTTCCCATGGACTGTGGGAGGAGAGCCTGGATCAGGACGTGCCGAGTGCAGTGGCTAAGGAGGAGCTGCAGGGGGATGAAGACAGAGGCAGCTTGACATGTCCTGAAGTCCGGCAAGTTCGGCACTGTCCTTTCGGTCTAAAGATCAAGCTGATGCACCAAGAGTTAAAACGTGGAGGCAGTAATACCATGCTGATCATTGCATGATCAGATTAGAAGGAGCTCAGACACTATGTCACTGTCCCTTCTTTAGACCATTGGGAAAACTGAGACCCAGCTTGAGAAAGGAAGTGACTTGTCCTGGGGCACTTTTATTCCTGGGATTTCCCCCAAGGAGCTGGGAGACTATCTCCTCAGAAGTCTTTTTTAGTCTCATCCCTTTTCAGACTTCCAGAACCAAACTGAAGGGGAAGAAGATGGTGGGTAAGCAATGAAGAAATGAGAGCACATAAGGTGAGAAAACCAACAGAGGTCATTTTGGGGGCGGGCTGAGTGTGGGCGTGCTGTCTATGCAGTAGGAGTGTACAGGGGAGAAACTCCGTGAGCCTGCATGTGTTGGGACATGTGTTGGTCGTGCATGGGCACCAAGGAGTGTAATTGTGAGGTTGTGCAAGTGGCTGATATTGCTATGTTTTGAATTATTTAAGGTCACAGTTTCAAACTTTTAAAATGGCTTTGTCAACCTTAGAAGAATTGAGTCCACATTTTGTGTTTTGGTGTGTTTTCAATCTGAGCCACTGAACTTAAATAAGAAGGCCGAATCTAGTGTTGTCCAGAGTTTGTTCAATGGAACTGTATTGCACATAGTGGGAGAAAATGTTTGGAAAAGACTGGGTTTGACCAAAGCAAGGAGGCTTCTTTACTACGTACAAGTCTTCGTAGGGCTTTAGGGCTTTGTGAGTCACCAGGTGAGGGTGTGGGGTGCAGCATCTTTCAAACAGCTGGATCGCGGGTCCTTTCCGTTAGGGCTTAGCATCTTGGGAAGGCAAAATTGTATGGACCACACTTTCCCGAAACACTGTTCAAGTTCTAGACGCTTATTAAGTCATAAAGATAAAGAAAAAAGACTTCTTTGTGTTTAGCTTGAAAAAACTTTACTCATGCAATTGATTTGAAGGAACATTTAAAAAGACTACCTTCAAAGATGATGATTTTAAGTAAATTTGAAGACTCAATCCAATTTTTTTTTCAATGATTCACAACATTTGTGGTGAGACAGCATGGGATTTGCTCCTTCCACTTTTCATTCTTCTGATTGGACAGTTACATGCTTTTATTTGTTAACGTGGAAATTTAACATGCATATTTAACTTAAATTCTCAAGTCAGAGTCTTTTTTTTTTTTTTTAAAGATTTTATTTATTTATTCAACAGAGATAGAGACAGCCAGCGAGAGAGGGAACACAAGCAGGGGGAGTGGGAGAGGAAGAAGCAGGCTCATAGCGGAGGAGCCTGATGTTGGGCTCGATCCCAGAACGCCAGATCACGCCCTGAGCCAAAGGCAGACGCTTAACCGCTGTGCCACCCAGGCGCCCCTCAAGTCAGAGTCTTTATTCTTCTCCCAAACTAACCGAAAGACGTGAGCATGCTTTAACTCTAACATCTCTCCTTACTTATATTCTGTTGTTGCCCAACATTTCAGTTCTGTCTTACGTCTGGAAGCCCCCAAATTAGACATTACTATTACTATATACTATATACAGTACTATAGACTATTATTTTATACATCAGTGTTTGTATAGATTTGTTTGCATGTTAACAATCTTGCTTGTTTGCTCCATTCCTTCTTGCATATTGGACATTAGAGTTTTCCCACTGAGGGTCTGTTTATAGCAAGCTCTGCTTTGCTTTGTTTAGTAGTTTCTTTATTTCACTTTATTCTTGAGGGATAGTTTTGTTTGGCACTAAATCTAGGTGGATGGTTATTATCTCTAAAGTTCAATTCCTTCATCTATTAGAGATGGATATTAAATATCTTCCTTAATGACTTCATCAGGAAGTTCTTGGGAGGACCATATGGCTTAACAACTAAAAGCTTTGAACAATAAATGTCAAATGTTTTGTTTGTCCTCCGCTTCATAGAAAACTTCGGAAGTTGTGTAAGGCAGCACTAACTTTTTCAACAAGCAGGCTCTTTGCCAAAATGTCCTAGCCCAGTGTTTTTCAATCTTGTTTTCATTATGTCTCTATAAAGAGAACTTCTTAGATATATTTTTCTAATTACTCTCCCCCTATAAAATTTAATGCTACAGATATATTGTGTATCTGTTATGTACTGTATGTATGTCTATGTTTTATTCACAAAAAGAGTAAAGATTATTTGTCTCCCTACCCCAAGAACTAATTTTTCCTCCCTTCGGGGCCATACCACCCTCGCTGAGAATGCATGCCCTAGTGGCATTAGACAATTAGCGCTTTCAAACCACAACTTTGCCTAGGATCAAGCTTTGAGACTGGGTAGCCCCGGGATGAAATCCCTGCTCTGTCACTGACTATCTGTGTCACACTGGCACTTTTAGCCTCTCTAAACCTGTTTTAGGCTGAAATATGGTGACAGTCATTAAATGAGCATTTACTACAGTGCCTGGAACATAATAACTGCTCAATCAATGTTAGTTATTCACAAACATTTCCAAAATAGTCTGTATTTCTTAATATTTTTATTATTTTATTGTAAGAACAACACATAACATGTTTTAACATATTTAACATTAAATAAAAAATAAGTTTCTAACTCCACCCTCCCTTCTGCTCTAGACCCAATCCCCAACACTATAAGGGAGACCCCCTAGGAGGGAAAAGCCTATGGAGGTGCCTACTTAGTGGCCCCGTGAGAAGGAGCTGTCCCTCAGGGGCCTGATGGGAGCCCTGGGGATGGGGAAGCAGACAGAGGTCCTGAAAGGACAGTTCTCGGGGCAGCTATGCCGAGGCCACCACTGGTGTCCGGCTACCTCGGAACACACTGGAAGAAATCCCCCCAGAGATCTGAAAGAAGTAGCCTGAAGGACTTACCTGCCTCTAGGACAGTGGTTCTCAAAAGGCGTTCCCTGAACCAGGCGCATTAGCATCACTTGAGAATTTGTTAAAGCTGCAAACATTTAGACTTCACCCCAGATCTGTTGAATCAGAAACTCTGGGGTTGGAGTCCAGTGATTTGTATTTTTACAAGCCCTCCAGGGGATTCTGAGGCACTTTCATGTTTGAGAACCATTGATCTGGGACAAGTGTTCCCTCTCACAATGTCCTGAGGAGGGCAGGATGGCAACAGATTTGCTGAGAGAGGGGTCAGGTGAATCCCCTCCTGAGAAGAAGCGAGGGTTGGAAGGTTAGAAGGGTTTGAGCCAGAAGTCAACTGTAAATTCCTTAGAGACCTCTAATGTGGCTGGATTCTGTTCCAAAGAAGCTGTTACTTAGAGGTCAGTTTGGAGCCTGAGCTGAACCCAACCACCAACAAAAGTATTCAGGAGTTTGCCTGTGTGCTGAGGACTTCCTCCATCGAATACTATGTTTTCTTTCTATATGAAAACAGAAGGTCAAGGTCATGCCAACCTGTGATTTAGTTAGAGAGGAGATTGTATGTTTTGTCCCCAAATGTCTTAGGAGTACAAGGTTAATTTTGTGTCAGTCAACCTGATCCAGTCAGAAGAATTTTCTAGTAACTTATAGTTACTTATAAATGTATCTCTCTAAAGTTAAGGTAGACGAGCTAATGATAGACTTTAATTCCTCTGCTTGGTTCTTAAAAGAAAAAGAAAACAGTTGGGATTTATGCAGTTTTCCTTCCAGCAACTTCTAAACCTTGGAGAAGAGAGACTGGTCATTTAAGGATGAGGTCAGGCTGCATACAAGAGGAAACCTAAAATGGCAGTGACTTATACATGTAAGGGTTTTATTTTCTCAAAGCAAAGAAGTCTGCAGGTAGGCAGTTCATGGGCAATGGTTATCAAGATTCAGGCTCTTTTTATAATTCTGACTCATTGTCCTAGCTTGTGACTGCCATCCTCAGCGAGGGTCACCTCATTCCCAGAAAGCAGGACTGAGGAAGGGGAAAAGGGGAGAAGGAAAAAAGGGGTTGGGACTGCCTTCACTGTGCTTCCCTGGAAGCCTCATCCAGAATGGTTTCTTACATCTCTTTGGCCAGAAAACTAGCAGAAAAGAAGTCTGGGAAATGTAGTCTCATTCCGAAAGGCAATGATCCCAGCTGAAAATCAGGGTTCTGTTATGAAGGAAGAGGCCTGGATAGCGAAGCAGATAATAACCTATGTGAGACTGATTCTGGGGATGTACAAGATCTCAAGGGGTTGGGGAAAGAGCACTTGGTAAGGGCTGAGATGTGGTAACAGCCTTGAACAATAGCATCAAGATGATGTCTGGAGACACAATCTTGTTTGTTTCTCGTCTTCTTCCAGCAGAGAGAGGATGTCCCATGCCGCTCTTTGCTCCAGGAGCAGCTCCATCCATCCCAAGGAGGAGAAGGCAGGGCTTTTCCCTGGCTCCCCTCTACCTCTCCTCATCCCCTGAGAGCTGTGCACACAATGTTCGTGTGCCCCCTTCATCCATTTATAGATTCTGACCCTCATTCCCCTTCCTCTGCTTTCATTTGACGAATGAAGAAACTGAGGTTCAGGAGAGCCTCAGAGTAAGCAACTTTCCTGACTGCAGAGCTACATTTTAGAATTGGATGTCTGAGAGTCCCTATGTCACGATGGGGTGCCCATGAT
This sequence comes from Ailuropoda melanoleuca, assembly GCF_002007445.2. NCBI lineage: Eukaryota > Metazoa > Chordata > Mammalia > Carnivora > Ursidae > Ailuropoda > Ailuropoda melanoleuca. Next base: position 110,883,533 of record NC_048221.1, read on the forward strand.
CTCCTTGCACTCCCTCTGTCTCCGGTCTGAGCCTGAGGGAGCTGGGCTGGGAACTCTGCTAGGGATTCTTGGGTGTTTTAATGAAATAGGGGCATGTTTGACAATAGTACAGTGTGTCTTTTTGGAGGGAGGAGGTTATAGTTAAATAAGTTCTTAGGATGCAAAGTGTGTGAGGGACCTGGTTGGGGGTAGACACAAGGGCAGAAGTGCTGAGATACCCCTAGCTTTGGGGAGGAGCTGTCTGAGAGAGGCCCCCTAAGTCCAATACCACTGAAGGGTACAGTTATCAGCAGCCCTTTCCAGCCCCATGCAGCATTTTCCTCAGAGGGAGGAGGGTCCCTCCACAGCTTCCTGGAGACTAGGGCTTGCGGTTTGGAGAAATCTGGAGCCAAGTGGAAACTCCTGACCATCAAGATTTCATTTCCTGGTGACTTGAGTCTTTGGGCCTGGAGATGGCTCAGCGTCTGTCTGAACAATCAAAGCCGTGTTGTCTGAACAATCAAAGCTGTGAGGAAGACTCAACAGAATTTGGCTTTAAACATTTGAATGTTTGACAATAGGGAAATGGTTAAATAAATTCAGGTATGAAGGACTGTGCAGTCATTTAAAAGAATTGGGGATACAGACATAGAAAGGTCTCTGACATGTATTGTTAAGTGAAGAAAGCAACTTATAGAATAAATTTAAATTTAAAAATATAATAAAACCAACTTTGCTCCAAATGCACAGGTATGAAACTGTACCAAAGGATGTTTTAGGATTCCAGCAAACCAGTAACTTCTCTGAGCCTCACAGGGTTGCTGTGAGTCTTGAATGAAATAGTGTATGAATATGCTTTGTAAAACTTAAAGTGGGAACCAAGTGTAAGATAGAGGGTATGAAACTATACCGTGCCATTATATTCTTGTCCTTGCTCCCAAAGTGAAATTGGGATAAGAAAGGAAGGAAAAAATTGAGAGCTTATTATAGGACAGATGCTGTTGTAAGCACTTCTCATGCATCACTTGCCTACCCTACAATCCTGTTCAGTAGGTGTTATTAATATCATCCCCATTTCATAGTTGATGAACTAAAGCACTTTTTAAAGAAAAGACTTATTTATTTAAATGAGAGAGAGAGAGAGAGAGAACTAGCAGTGGGGAGGCAGTGGGAGAGGGAGGGAGAATCTCAGACTCCCTGCTGAGAGCAGAGCCAGACCTGACAGGGGGCTCAATCCCACCACCCTGAGATCATGGCCTGAGCACAAATCAAGAGTCCCATGCTTAACCAACTGAGCCACCCAGGTACCTCCCCCCCCCCTTTTTTTAGATCTGGAACTAAAGCACTTTTAAGGTAATTTCCATGGTCATTCAGGTAGCAAGCTGCAGTCAGAACTTGACCCAGGTTCTGACACCAGCGTGCTGTTCTTAATTGTAGTAACATGTAGTAACATGTTGAAGCTCCCTGGACGCATTCCTAGTCTTACGTATGTGTAAAGCCTTTGGCCATCACATTCTGGCTGAGGATGTGAAGATTTAAAGTCGAATGATTCAACTGATTCAAAACACTATTGAGTGCTTATAACACGCTTTTGCCAGGCACAGGAATAACCGTGGCTAACCTTTTCAGAGCACCTGCTGTATGCAAGACAGTCTTCTGAGTGCTTTGCAAGTATTAATTTAATGCACACATTTTATGCAGGAGATAACCATTATCCCCACTTTACAGCTGAGAAAAATGCTGCATGGAGTTTAAATGCAATGTAAAGTTTGCATGCCCGAAGCAAAGATGGGTAAGATGTGGTCTCTGCCCTCAGGTCAGCGTGTAACAGAGTAATAAATAAAACAATGAAGTAAATGGGTAGTGTAATATTTACAAAGTTCCAAAGGTGCTCAAAGAGGACCAATCCCTGCAAGGGGTGATGTGACATTTTCTGTGGAATCCTGGGAGGCGGAGGTGCGCGCCATTAAGGCAGGGGGGACTGCACGTGCACGGCCTAGGATGGGTGCAGATGCAACCTAAACTTGTGGGTAACAACCGAGACTCACGACACCGCAGCGCTAGCCAAAGAGAGGTGGCGACCGCCATCTGAGGCGCGGGCTTTCTGCAGACCCCGCACCTCCACAGCCCTCACATCCCCGCAGAGCGCGGGAGGGTTCGGTACCGGCTGCAGGCTGCCAGCTGCTGCAGCCAGGAGCCGGGTTCCGCCCCGTGTGACAGGCAAGCGGCAAACTGCGCTCCTGATAGGCTGAGATGGTAAGGGACCGTCCCGGAAAGCGGAGCGATGATTGGTGGAAGCCACAAACGCGTAAGGGGACTATCGGGATTGGTTGCCGCCTTCTCCGTCGTAGGAGGGCCGGGCAGAGGCTCCTCAGCTAGAGCATTTTTCAGGTAAAAATGTCTGGATCTCTGTCTTCCTGATACAAACTCCTGTGGAGATTCCTCGTCACGTGTGCGTCACGTTACATCTTTTTGTAAAAAAACAAATGTCCCTTAAGAGAATTATCTAGTCATCCTCCACTGCAGTTCCCGTGGGGAGCGCTGCGCCGTCAGCGAAGTTTCTGATTGGCTGCTGTGGATGGGGCGGGCTAGAGAGGAGCTCGCGCAGCGTGGGGAGGGAGCCCGGCTTCCCGCTGTTCCTCCAGCCGTGGGCGGACGGCGCCTCCTGGTGGTCTGCAGGGGTAACTAACGCCTGGCGCTATTGCCAGGCGGGCTCCGCGCTCGGCTTGCTTGGCTCCCAGAACCGGAAGCGTTTTGACAGCCCGGGGTAGGTTCCAGCTTTTTCCTTATCTCAGTTTCCTTTCTTTCCTGCGAAGCCTCATCTGTAAAATGGGGATAATAATATCTACCTCAAAGCGTTGCTGTGAAGTTTCAATGAATTAATACGCTTAAGGTTTGCACAGTGTCAGGCACACAGTAGGTGCATAATAAATAATAATTGGTGGAGCTGTGTGAACTGGTTAAGAATGAATGTTCTGGAGTTTGAAAGACCAGCCATTGACTCCCAGATTCCTTACCCTTTCTCTGTTTCCTCACCTGTAAATAAGACTAACCTAGCACTTACTTCATGGAGTTGTGGATTAACTGAGATACTACTGTAAAAATACCCAATATATAACACTCGGTTAATCTTGGCTCCTATTATTATTATCATTTAACTGTTAGATTACTATTTCCATTCTTCTTCCCCCAAGCAAAAGGCTACTTCAGTCCAAGTTGGCCCCTCCAAAAGAGGAATAGTAGTTTACTTTGCTTGGAATTAAAGTATGTAAATCAACCACATTCAGTTGTGTGAAGACCAGGCTTGGAAAATCTTTACATCACAGTGCTGCCCACCGTTTGCATCATTCTTTTAGGCGCTGTCTTCTTAAGTCCCAGTGGGTACCTGAGAAGAACATAACAATCATTAACATTTTGGTGCAGAGTTAGTTTATCAGAGTATCTTTTATACTGATTGTAGTATTTAACGGTATTTTGAGGGAAGGGCACACAGAATGATATATTCCGATGGGGTAAGATAAGGTGTCTGGATTTTGAAAGTGAAGGACCTATGTCAGCATACATTCTAAGGTGAGCCTGGGATGGGACCGGTGATGGTGAAGTGTATAGTGGTGGTTGGGTGCCAGGCACTTGGGAATCCTTGTGAGGCATGGGAAGAGTGCTGGACTAAGACCCAGAGATTGGAATTCTGGGTATGATTTAATCACTCTCTGGCTGTATAACTTTGGACAAGTCACTTATATTTTCCGAGAATTAGTTTCCTTGTTAGTAAAATGGAAATGAAATAAGATTCTCTTATATGGTACCTGGCACATAGTATACACTCTATAAATACTAATTATTGTGATTATTGTTTTAAATTCCTCCTCTAAAGTATGTGGAGGATTGGGGGCAGGGAATGCTGTCTATTACCTTTTTATGCTCTAAGAGTCCTGAATGTCTGAGATCACCAAGTGAGCAGCTGGGAGTTAGGCAAGGGTAGTTCACCTTTCCTTTTTACTTTCTACTTATCTCCTCTTCTTTCCCTGGTCAATCCAGCAGGGGAAGTCACACAAGTGACCCAGTTTAATGAGATCTTTATAATTCCTTGGATACCTCCTTACCATACTATACATTTGCTTACCTCCCATCATTTGCCCCACACACTCCCTTCCCTTTTGGCCTGTAAGATGAGATTCTAGCTACAGCTTAGGCCCTGTGCCCAGTGATATCCTTGTACCTTGGCAGCCCCAGGATCTTGGGGGCTTCTTAGGGCGAGTGACTTATAATGGGACGCCTAAGGGTTGAGGTGGTACTGATAAAAACAGGTAAGGGGAGGGCAGATGACATCCTCTCCAGTCATCCAGCTATTTTTTTTGCATGATTACTACGTGCTGCTCACTCTGGGGGCTATATCTCTTCCATTCTGAAAGATATATGTATAGAGCTATTTCTCAGTTAAAAGTAGAGATAGAATTTTTAATGGGAAAATCTGGGGCTTTTGTGTTGGGCATTACATTTGAATCGAGCCCTTTACCATGTTCTTAGACAAGTTGCTTATTTTCAGTTTTCTTAGCTATAAAATGGCAATAATTGGAATACATCTCAGCAGTAAAAAGGAATGAGATATTGATAAATGCAGTCACATGGATAAATTTTAAAATAATCATGCTGAGTGTAAGAGTATACACTCTGATTTTATGTATATATATTCTAGAAAATACACACTAGTCTATAGCATCAGAAAGCAGACCAGTGGTTATCTGGAAACAAGCAACTGGAGAGGGTTAGGAAGGAGGGCACAAGGAAACTTTTGGAAGTGACGGTTTCACAAGTGTGTTCATCTATCAAAACCTATTACATTGCACACTTTAAATATGTGCAGGTAATTGTACATCAGTACCTCAATAAACCTGTTAAGATGGGGATAGTGAAACCTGTGCTTAAATAGTTGTGATTTTTTAATGAAGAAGAACATGTTAAGGTGCGTGGAACGCCACAAGCAGTCAATAAAGGGCATTTCTATTCTCCCCCACTTACACATTTTTTTTAAAGATTATTTATTTATGTGACAGAGAGACAGCCAGCGAGAGAGGGAATGCAGCAGGGGAGTGGGAAAGGAAGAAGCAGGCTCCCAGCGGAGGAGCCCGATGCGGGACTCGATCCCGGAACGCCGGGATCATGCCCTGAGCCGAAGGCAGACGCTCAACGACTGTGCCACCCAGGCGCCCCCACGTACACATGTTTTTAAAAATAATATCAAAGCATTAGCTTTAGTATCATATATTTGTATGACAAGGCATATAAGCAGGTACCAACACTTTAACACAGGGTACAATTTTTCCTGCTTTCTTTGGGATCATAAGTACATATATTGCAAGGATTACATGAGGCAACCATGTGAGGAACTTTGAACAATCCTGGGCATGTAGTGAATGCTATTTTGTTTGTTTGTTTGTTTTGACTACTACAGATCTTCCTCAACTTATGATGGGATCAGGTCCTGATAAACTCATCATAAGTTGAAAATATCACAGGTTGCACATAAGTTTAATATATCTAATCTACAGAATGTCATCATTTAACCTACCCTACCTTAAGTGTGTTCAGGACATTTACAGTCACCTACAGTTGGGCAAGATCATCTAACACAAAGCCTATTGTATAATACAGTGTTGAATATCTTATGTAATTTGTTGACTACTGTGCTGACAGTGAAAGCCAGAATGGTTGTAAGTGTATCAGTTGTTTACTTTGTGGTTGTGTGGCTGCAGCTAGCTGCCGTTGATCAGCATCCTGAGACCCGTACTGCCTATCACTAGGCCAAGAAAAGATAAAAATTCAAAATTTGACATGAGGTTTCTACTGGATGCATATTGCTCTCGCACCATCATAAAGTTGAAAAATTTTAAGTTGAAGCATCCTAAGTTGGAGGCCATCTGTATTATCATTACTCTATGTTTAACGAATGGCATAGAGTGAGTGATCAGTGAATATTGGTTGTAATTACCGTTATTTTCATTACTAGGTTGGATGGTCAGGAAAGACTTGCTAAGAAAATCAAGAAAGTTGATTTTCAAAAGTCAAGGAAGTTGATTTTCAAAAGGGCTACCTTTCCTGAGATTTCTTGATAGGGTTGAATTTTTGTTTGTGGTGACTAATTGTGACAGGAACCACCTCGAAGAAATTTGGTTACTGTCTTTTTCAGGAATAAAATAACTCATCATGACTGTTAATAAAGATGATATTAAAAATATCAGGCATATTTACAGTGATCAGTGAATTGAGATGAGAATAAACAGTGCCCAATCCTAACAAAGTGGTACTGTTATTTGGGAGACGTAAATTAGCATGGGATGTAAGAACTCCTGAGAAACTTGTCAAAATGCAGCTTTGTGAGGCTTACCTATAAAAATTCTGACTCAGTGTTTCTGGGATGGGCCAGGAATCTGTATTTTAATACTCAACCCAGTTGATTTTGATACAGGTAGTCTGTAGAACAGACTTTTGAGAGGCACTCATCTAAGACATTTGGTACCTTGGACAGCTCCTGGAGACATTGGCCCAAGATTTTCAGGACGCAGGATAGCTCCCAGCATCTCTAGCCTTATATACTGTGAGAAACGAAGTCCATTCTCAAAAGGTCTTGCTCCTCTTTCCTAGAGAATAACCCCCCACCCCGACATCTCTTTGGGAAACTGAAAGTTCTGGTTCCTGATGACAAAGGAGAAGGGATACATGGTACACCCTGTAGGAGAAAATATTCTAAGTCCAGAGTGCTTAACTTGGAAACTCTGGGGCAGTAGGGGGAACAGGTAGTCTTCAGAGGATCTGAGACCCTCCTGAACTTGTATGCAAAATTGTGAAGTAGATATGTACTTATATTTTAGTGGATGGGGAAGTTAGCTTTATTCGAGGATGGAAATTTTCTGAATCAGTTAATTTGTATACTTTTCTGTACAATTTATGTACTTTGATACACCTGTTAAGATTTGTGTGGTGGACTAGAGAGTTTTATTTAAATTTCTTCTTGGTACTCAAGTACCTAATAACTATCAGTATCACTTCAACTATGACAACATCAATAAAAACAAGCTAACAAACAATCCCTGAAGGTATCCAACTCTGACATCTCAAGCTATAACTTAAAGAACTCTCAAGTGTTGTAATGGAGGTCCATTAAAGTTGGTACAGAATTAGATATATGTCATGTTGGCCAATCTGGAAACCTTGTTTTGCTGAAAGACTATCTTATGATAAGCCATCGTTAATGTGGAAAGTGAGTTTATGCGGGTGATTAAGGCATTTTCTTTCATATATCATTTAAATATCATTCATATATCATTTAAATGTTATCTTTGATAGTCTTGCAAATACAGAAGTCAGCTGTTATGGAGTGTTGAGTAAGCTAATAATTGCAGCAGTTCAGACTATTTCTACAGAAAAAGTGATGGCTATTAACCATATTCTATTTAAAATACAGCCCCAAAGGCAAACTATTTAGTAAGCAAACCATCCCACATTCATTATATGTGGTTTATCTGATGATAAACTGTAGATTGATATTCTCATATACGTAATATATGTAAAAAAGAAAGCCATTCTCTCAAAGGCATCGCTGATTTGAATGATCTGTCTTGAAAGGTGTTTTCTGACTGTGGAGAAGACTCTCCTGAGTCAGTGCCAATAAAAGGAGCTACTCCAGTGATGGAGAGGAGGAATCAGAGCTATTAATATGCCTCCCCAAGAGGCTAAGGGAATACATTTTGGAGGCAGTTTGTGTCCATGACCCTTACATTTTTCTTTCCATGAGGAATAGGTGAGATAGAAATTATTGACTCAAGGTTCTAAGCAATTCAGCAAACCTTTTGAACTATATGTGCTAATTTCAGAATAAAGATAACCCAGGTAGTTTCTTTTCTTGGCTTCTGTGATGCCAGCTTCTCAAGTTTGATTTCCCACCTCCAGTCCCACTGGATATTCCCTTTCAGTCTCTCGACTCGCTCCATCTTCTTTGCTTGACCTCCATACTCTTTCTTGGGCTCTCTTCTCTAGCTACATTATCTCCCTGGTAGATTTCATTTAGTCCCATAATGTTAATTGCATCTATATGCAGATGACTCCCGAGTGTGTGACTGCATTCTTGACTTTTCCATGTGCCACAGGCTCATAAATCAAACTGCCTAATTGTCAAACTGCCTCCATGACTTGAATATCTAATAGGCATCTTCATTGTAATGGGCCCCAAACAGAACTCTATTCTCTCCTCTTCCCTCTCCTTAAACTGTTCTCCCAGTCTCTTCTTCAGAAAATGGCATCACCTTTTCCTAGTTTCTTAAGATAAAAACTTGAGAATCATTCCATTCTTTTCCTTGTGTGTTGCATCCAGGTAATCATTTCCATCTCTGAAATAGATCTCCAATATATTCACTTTTTTCTGTTTCTACAACTATCACCACAGGTTAAACAATCTAACACTCTCAACTGCATTGTTTTAATGGTCTCTTAAGTCTTCTTTCAGCTTCCATTTTTGTCCCATTCTAGTCCTTTCTCCAAACACAGCCAAAATAAATGATAAATCAGGTCTTATCATTTCCCTTTTTAGCACTCATGAATGGTTTCTCATGGAATTTAGTATAAAATTCAGACTACTTTCTTAAGAGATTTATTTATTTATTTGAGAGAGAGAGAGCATGAGTGGGAGGGGCAGAGGGAGAGGGAGAGAGAATTTTAAGCTGACTCCACGCTGAGCATGAGCCTGATGTGGGGTTTGATCTCACGACCCTGAGATCACAACCTGAGCCAAAACCAAGAGTTGGGTGCCTAACTGACTGTGCCACCCAGGTACTCCCAGACTACTTTCTATGTATCTATGTATGTATGTATGTAATCTCTACACCCAACATAGGGCTTGAACTCATGACCCCAAAATCAAGAGTTGTATGCTGTTCAGACTGAGCCAGTCTGGTGCCCCCAGACTACTTTCTTTCCATGGCTTTTAAGACTCTATATGATATGGTCATGCTTCTCTCTCTGACTCACCTCCTCCCGCTCTCTCTTGCTTTCTGTGCTCCCACCATATTGGCCTTCCTCTAGTTCCTTAAACACACTGAGTTCATCCCCACCTCAGAGTTTTTGCACTTGCTGTCTCTTCTGTCTGGAACTTACATATGGAAGAACTTCACATGGCTGGCTTCTTCTCAATATTCAGGTTTAAGCTCAGATATTTTCACAGAGATAATTTATTAATGATAGGGAAATCATTCATTTATTTCTCCTTTAGTCACTCTCTCTCATGTCACCTTGCTTTTCTTAGTATTTATCACTTACTGGGTACAAATTTTATATGTCACATATTCAAGCAAGCAAAAGAAATGGAAATTTCCTTGTTTTTAATAATAACCACAGTAAGCTAAATTACCATCACAAACAGCCTCAGATTTAAGTGGTTTGACACAATAAAGTTGATTTCTTGTATGTGTCAGAGCAGGAGGGGAGATTATGGGAATGAAGGCTGGGGAAGGGATGTCTGATCTATTGCTTCTTCTTGTCCACTCTGATCTTTTTTGAGTGGTTGAAGACTCTTGTCTCTGCTGCCATCAGTCATTGAGGTGTTCGTGCTGCTCTGCCTTCTAGTTGGGTCCATGCCAGTTATCCAGCATCCTTTTTGTCTAAGGCAAGTTGCCTGTCCGGTCCACTGGTGCTGTCTCAGACAACTCTGTACCCTTGTTGGGATTAGGGAAAACTTTCTGATGCTCTCCCATACCATTCTTTGCTGACAGATACTGGAGTAGGGTGGTTGCAGGACAACTATGCTGGGGCTTCTTTCTGAGGGAACATGCCAGTCTCCATTCTGCTCTGCAGGGAGTACTCCCTGTCATGGGAGACATAAGGTGAGGTTGTAAGAAATTCTCTGCTCTCAGATTCCTGAACCTATTTGGGGGCTCTATCTTCACCCAACGAAAGTTTCTTTTCTGAGGTGGGGCAGGAGGAAAGGACCACCACCAATAATTTTCTCTCTTGCTTTTATCTCCCAGTTTTGAAGCTCTTTCCTTCAAGATCTTTGATCTTGTCTTTATGTGGTGAGAAAACTGACATCTCATTTCTTCTCTTTCCAAACTGTGTTTATGGATAAACTCTGTGTCCTCTTCTTCCTGGCTTTATCTTCTTGATGTTCAAAGCCAAGTTTTTTGAAATTAAACAAAACAAGGAAAAATAAAGCAAAGCATTTCCTCTCCAAACACCTTGGTTTGCAACACTGTTGTCTCTTCTATGAGTAAAAAAAGGGGCACCTGGGTGGCTCAGTTGTTAAGTGTCTGCCTTCGGCTCAGGGGGTGATCCCAGGGTCCTGGGATCAAGCCCCACATCGGGCTCCCTGCTCCACTGGGAGCCTGCTTCTTCCTCTCCCACTCCCCCTGCTTCCCTGCTTGTGTTCCATCTGTCGCTGGCTCTCTCTCTCTGTCAAATAAATAAATAAAATCTTTAAAAAAATTGTGTATGTACTCAAAGAAACCAAGAGTAGTGCCGGTAGAGAGGGACCCCAGCCTCTGAAGGGACATAAGGGAGCGTGAGGGTGAAATGAGGTTGGCTGTGGAAATGAGAAACCACAATGAAGGTCTCAAAATATCACTCCTCCAGCACAGCTTATGTATGAGCTCTTTTCCCCCCAGAATATAATCTCCTTGTGAGCAAAGACCTTGATGATCTTGTTTACTTACATATTTCTGGGACCTAAAACAGTACTTGTATTAAGTAAATACTTATTAATTAAGCAATTAAGCAAATTTATTTATTAATTCATTAATATTTGTTGACTGAATAGAAGAGAGGCTTTGGCATTTTTCTGAGCTTCAGTTTAAGCTACGGCTTCTGTCTGCTCATATCTTCCTATCTCAATATCCCTTAAAATGATTTGAGTAACCATGGATTACCAACTGAATTGTGTTGACATATGAGGAGCTCTTAGCAGACCCTCTCTTTAGACTGAGCCATATAAATACTCTGAAGACTGAATTCAGTTCCTTTTCTGAAGCACACTTAGCAGGGGAGGCAGACTAACACAGACCTTAAGAGGGTCCCTTCTAATGATGAGCACTGAAACAAAATGAGGTTTTGTTATCCAAAAATTAATATGATTCAAGAAGGTAGAACTAAAATGTCCATGTTTTATTATATATTATTATTTTATTATGTATTATATATATATTATTTCCTTCACATTTACTTCTATAGCATTAAAATAAAGTGGGCATGACAGTCATCTTACTTAGATTAAAACAACTTATTAACATGCCATTTCCTATTGTTTAAAGGAAGTAAATGCTTTACAAAATTTGGAGGGAGAAGACAAAGAAAGGAAATCCACTTCTTTTCACTTGGGTCCACTTTTGAGGTGCAGATTTGCTCCCCTCTCACAATCAGACCCTAGGTGTGGCTCCACCCCTCTTCTCCAAGGCTGTCTTCTCAAGTGTTGTGTGTGTGCCCAGGCTCCCAAGCCAGCCAGGATCTTCTGTTCCTCCATCATCTTGGCCATGCCATTCTCTCAGCCATTCTAACACTTTGCGGCTCAGCCTAAATTCCACATACTCTTTAATACTGTCGCTTTCCTTCCCCTCCATTCCTTCCTTTTCCCCATAGCATGATTTTTATACCTTTGTTTACCATGTATTTCATTCTGCCTTGGGTTTGAGTGGGTTGATGGCATGTGGTGCTCTTTTACAAGCCTGCAGGCCTCGGGAGAGGCTTCACTCTTCATGCCCACCATAGCACTTTGCACTCTGCAAGCACTCAATTATTAATGCTGTCATTTGGCAAACACTTAGGTGTCTACCATGTTCCAGGAACTGACCTAGGCCCTTGATATAGCTAGCTAGACAAAGCTCTCTGCTTGTGGCTAAACAAAAGGCTATATTACATTATTATTTCAATTAAATAGACTTGGGTTTTACTTCAATATTGGAAGACAGATGGCTTTCTCTTCTTTTTTTATTTTTTAAACTTAAATGCAGGACTTAGACAGATGATTATACTTTTTGATTGTATGTCATCCCCAGATTTAGTCATATTTCTGCCCTGTTTCCATTGTTCAGAAATGGAGCTGAATCCTTTGTACACGTGGACACACAGAGACACCTCTTCCAGTGTAGGAGGGAGTTGGGGTGAAAGTTTCCATCTGTGTTCACCCTCTGCTATCTTGGTTTTAGTTTGAATTGCTTTATCAGGCTGAGAGTCCCTTTTGAGACATTTGTTTATTGAATACATATTTATCGAGCACCTTCTATGAGTAAAGCACGGTGACCAACTCTCCTTAGGTGTGCTTTTTTTCTCATAGGAGGCACTATCTAACCCAAGTGAACATCTCCAGTCTTGCATTTAGAGCTGGTAGTGACTGGAAGGATGAAGGCTTCTGGTCATAGCTGATAGTGTTGAGGTGGAAGTAGAATTCAGGACGCTTGACTTGCAGTCCCCAAATTTCTTTTTACCTTACTAATGGCTCACCATTTCATTGTGCCAGTTATTTTCAAATGCAATGATAGTAACAAACTGCAGCTTTCTGTGATTATTAACCACTACGTGCCAGCCTGCTGAATAGTAATAATTAAATAAAAGTCATTAAAGTTTATTAAAAATAAAATAATACCCTTCTTATCAATATTTACTCTTGGCACAAACTAGCCTAACCCATCCACTTTTGGAGGGATTCTTAATTTCCTGCCACACTTATCCACACAGTGACTGTATTAACTTATTGATTATGAAATTGCTAGTTGCTGAAAGGGACAATCCCTGAAATTTCTGTGGTTGAACTGATAGGAATTATTCAAATAGTAACATTTCAGTGCAGGTGTTCAGTGGGAGGCCTTCCATGTAGTGATTCAGAGACCCAGGCTCTTTGCATTTTGTGGTTCTACCATTTCTTAGGGCTTCAAAATCCTTTGCTTCTACCTGGTAGACGGAAACAAGAGAGAACAAAAAGTGTGTAGGAGATTTTCGAAGGCTAGACTTGAGCTGGAGTACATCATGGCCCACCATCCACTGTCCAGGAGGCCATTGTGTGGCCCCAACTAGAGACAAAGAACAGCTAGCTAGAGAATATAGTCTCTGTGTGAGTGGCGGCTTCCTAGTGACAAATGCAGCTGTATGGACCGGAGCAAGAATGTTCAATCTCTGCCAATATTCAGGCTAAACGGCGAATCCAGTGAGGTCTGAATTCTCAGGCCCCCAGCTTCTTGTTTCTTTTCCTTTTACCCCACTCCATGACCCTCCTTTCACCTCCTCCCTAGCCCTAGAGGTGCCCAGTCATCTGTCCTTCATCAGAAACTGCTCTCAGGAAGGAAGCCATGGCTGCATTGAAGTCTCAGCGACAAACGAGGCTCAATCTAGGGCTGTTTGTATTTTAACGGAAGAAAACCTCGTTTGATATAAATAAAAAAATATGAAGCTCTAATAAGAGAATTTGAAAGCATGCAAAGTATTTGGAGGGAACAAGAAGTATGCAGTCCCTAAAATTAAACCACATGTTAGATCTGGCTGTGTCTTTCTGCACAGCCCAAAACAACCACAGGGCTCTTAAGTTCAGAATGGATTTCTTTATTGTTTCAGATAATTTGGAAAGTTTCCACAAAGACAGGCTTTTATGGGCTGAACTGTGTCCCCCTAAAATTCTTATGTTGAAGCCCTAACCTCCAGTGCCTCAGAATGTGGCTGCATTTGGAGATAGGGCTTTACAGAGGTCACAGAGTTAAAATAAGGCCATTAGCATTGGCTTTACTTCTGTCAAACCAGTGGCCTTCTACAAAGAGGAGGTGAGGACACAGAGAGGCAACAGGGCAGGTGCACAGAAGGATGACCACGTGAGGACACAGCAAGAGGGCAGCCACCTGCACACCAAGAAGGAGAGGCCTCGAAGAAACCTGACCTGCCAACCCCTTGACCTTGGACTTGGAGCCTCCAGATCTGAGAGAAATCAACTTTTGTTGTTTAAGCCACTTAGTCTGTAGTATTTTGTTATGGCAGCCTCGAGAAGATGAATACAGAGGCTCTCCCATTTTGTATATGGATCCGTGTTTCTGGATATGAAACGGGGGTATGAGAATAGTTGGGGGCAAGTCCTGCTTGTAAAAGATTCACAGGTTAGCGGAAGAGCCAAACAACTGAGAGTGAATGGGTGCCAAGGGTATAATCTGTGAGATGTTCTCCAGGATAGTGAATCTGCAGCGTCAGTTCCAAGTTAACACCCCTGAATGGTGATCAGGGACATTTGCGATTGTCTCCATTTGTGTTTCTTTGGACTGATTTATCTTAAGTTATGCTGGGGGAATGGAAGATTCCTGCAAAATGCTTTAACACATGGGAAATAAAAATTCTGGTTAAATATTAATCAAAAACTTCTTGCCCTAAACTGTATCAAATACCCAGCTACCAATATATAATTGGAAGATACAAATTGAAATGTAAGTTTTCGTTTGAAATGTGGCACTGTGGTGAGCTCACTGTCTGGAGCCTAGGATTGCCTTTCTTTTTCCTCTTTCTTTCTTTCTTTCTTTCTTTCTTTCTTTCTTTCTTTCTTTCTTTCTTTCTTTCTTTCTTTCTTTCTTTCTTTCATAGACGGAGGCTCAAGTCTTAGTTCTCTTTTGCTTTTGAAACTCAGCAATTGTCAGAACGTTTCTAGCACCCAACGCTGACGCTGAGTTCAGGACTCTAAAGTGCCTTAGGGCATGCCAAGACTTGGTTGGCAAAATGCTTCTCCTTTCCTGCAGACATACCAGTGGCTCTGGGGCCTTTTCCAGGAAGCATGTTCGAGAATTCAAACCCAATCACAAATCTTCTGTGGGTGGACAGGAGAAAGCAGGCATCTGGCATCCAGAGATAGGAAACAGAAGCAACATGGTCCTGTCAAGTAGCTTTCTACAATGCCATGTTAGAATTCAATTCTCTTTATCTTAAGAAGTAGTCATGAGCTGCTTAATTTGAAATTTTTTGGAAAGCAAATCATACTTTTGGCAAAAAACAAAAAAATGTGTCAACCATCTGGCTAAATCAAAGGCATCAGCATAGAAGAGGGAGCTTATGCAATGGAAGGGGGATGTCTGGTATGGGAGAATGAGTTCTGGACTGGGTTTCTGGTTCCCACCCTGCCACCAGCTGTGTATGTGTCCTGGCTCGGTCACTTAACCTTGGGTTTTCCTCACCTGTTATAATAGAGTGGGTCTTGGTAGGACTAAGCTGGGACTCTTGGTGAATAGAGTTAGGAGACATCGCTAACCCCAAGTCACTACTGACAACCACTTGCTTGAAAAGGGCCTGAGTGAAAAGGACTTCATTGCTGTCCACAGCTGGGTTTCAAACTTCTATAGACATGTGTAATCAGGTTGGTACATATGTAATGTCTCTGACTAAAGTCCTATCCTAGGGGAGTGATAAAAGCCACAGACAGAGAACTCAACAGAAGGAAGAAGGAGTTGGGCAAGAAGAACCTGATTTTAAAATGAGACCTAAGTGTCTGGGTACTATGTAGTAGCAGAATCTTGAAATCGTCCAGTTATCCTAGGACGAATTTAAGGTGCTGCATTGATAAACTTGCTGAGGATCTTTCCTCCCATACCTGGGTATGATACAGAAGGAACAGTACCCTTCTCATTTTGGAAGAAGGGCTTGTTCTTATGGGTCAAGACCAACTTTCACCTCCATGGCACCATCATGGGATGGGAACCATGGCAGTGGCCTCGAGCACAGATCTAAGTCATGAATACATATAAAGCATCCTGAGGGTTACAGGGGGAACAGAGAATTAGGTAAGATGTAAAAGATAAGACTTCCTGTCAACCAAAAGATAAAGGCTTAGAGCCTTTGAGATTTAGGTAGATTGAAATATTCGGTTTTCCATGTAAGAGGATTTGGTTGGAGCCATGACCTTTGAACTCAATTCCAGTTCTGATCTTCAGTATTTCTCAGAGCCCGAGGGGCAATTCAACAGAAACTCTCACAAACGTAATAATAGTGAGACACCTACCTTGTGCCAGGCATTACGATGACTACTTTACATTCACAGTGAATCTGAAAGGTAGAAAGCAGTAAGGATGAAGAATCTGGAAAAAAGCTGATTTGCCAAATTCAGTGAGCAAGTGGTATTCAGATATGTCTGATCCCAGATCTTATGCTCTGTCCGCTCTACCACAACATGATGGCGGGAGATGCTTTGGAATGGCTTTTTGACCGTGCTTGACAGGATGCCCAGAAGATGTGGCTGTCCCCAGGAAGCTGCCAGGTCAGAGCCCTGAGGTGAGACTTCCAGGGAGAAGGATGAGCCACGACAAGCCACTGCAGAACCTTTACGTCAGTGAGACACCCTGGAGGCTCTATGGCTTCTCCAGGGTGGAGGCAGTGGAGGGTGCCCCCACTGAGTTACATTTTTGGCCATTTTGTCATCTAGACCAGACCTAAGTGAATGGAAGATAGTAATGACAATTACAGCAACAACAGAAGGAGCACCCAACCTTTATCCAACATTATTTCATGCTAAAAGTTGAGAGAAACACTTTATAAACCTTTCTTTTAAACCTTACCCCTTCATGAGTATCATTATTTTGCAGTTGAGGAAACAAAGGCTCAGAAAGATTAAACAAGTTGTTTGATTATAAAGTCCATAAGTGGGAGGCAGAGCGAGGACTTGAACCCAGTAAATGGAGCTCCAAAGGGATTTATGCAGGGGCGCCTGGGTGGCTCAGTCAGTTAAGCATCTGACTCTTGATTTCAGCTGAGGTCATGATCTCGGGGTTGTGAGATTGAGCCCTGCATCAGGCTCTATGCTGAGTATGGAGCCTGCTTGAAATTCTGTCTTTCCCTCTCCCTCTGCCCCTCACCCCCACACACATGCATGCTCTCTCTCTCTGTCTCTCTCTCAAAAAGCAAAACAAAACAACAACAACAGCAACAACAAAACCAAAGGGGTTTATGCAGAATCACTATTCTGGCACGCCTCTTGAGAACGATACTCTCTGTTCGGTGCCCTCTTCTTCCCCTGAATCACCTACATCTCCTTCTTGCTCTGTGTATGGGACCCTCTAGTGCCCTCCAGCTCCAGCTCTGCACCCCATTTATAATCCTACAGAAGGCACTGCTTTCGGGCACATGCTTCAGGGCTGCAGAGGAAAAAGTTGAGATTTGTAGTGTTCTAAAATGTTTCTACTATAGTCACTGTTTATGTTTATTTGTATAATAATTAGTATCAGGAAAAAGACAAGTGATTTTCAGTAACCCCAAAAGGATCTGAACAGTTTTTATACTGGTTGACTTACTATAACAAGCTCAGTGAAGTGGTTTTGGGTTAAATATTTTAAATTGCAATTTCCTGTAACAAATAGTGATTGGTAAATGCAATTTCCTACAACAGACAGGTGAGTTTTATAGTCTCAAGGTTAGAGGTTGTGTAATAATTAACCATTATAGAAAAATCCTACAAGAGACTTTTGTGTAAGACCTTTGTGTATTTTGTCATGAGAAAATACAGAAAAAGTACAAATCTGACACACACACAAAAGCATCCTACCCCCCCAACCTATCTTACATTTGTATTCTTTGTGGCTTGAACTTAACTGACTGGCAATTTTGTTCTAGTTCCTCTGTTATCTATATAACAAGTTGTAATTGTTTGCTCTGTGCAGAATTTTGTCAAAGTCTCATGTGAATAGTTCAAAGCTTCTCAGTATCTCAAAATTCTGTCAAAAAACTTGTGGCTTCTGGATTTTTTAAAAAATTATCTTTATTTTCCCCCCAGCTTTTTTGAAATGTAATTGACGTATAACGTTGTGTAAGTGTAAGGTGTACAATGTGATAATTTGGGATAGGTGTATATTCTGAAGTGATTACCACAATAAAGCTAGTTAACACTTCCGTGATGTCACATAATTACCATTTGTGTGGTGTGTGTGGTGAGAACATTTAAGACCTACTCTCTTAGCAACTTTTAAGTATATGATACAATATTGTTAACTGTAGTCACCAGGCTGTACATTCAATCCCCTGCACTTTAATTTTAATGAATGGTTAATTAGAGTTTGGGGTTTATAATTTTTATTTCTGTAGTGTAAATTTAAAAGACATTTGCATTTTGACTTGTCTCTAGTTGAGAAATGATAGCTTTGATCCCCACATAAAGGAATTTTGAGCATCCCCCCAGGAAAAGTATTTTTTTTTTTGTGGTGGCATGAAGAGTGACTTTTCTCATGGTTTTTGAAATCCTGACATCCAGAAGTCCTTCCTGAAGCTGGTCCAGCAGATCATGTGAGATGGGCACTGTTTTCTTGAAGCTGACATGACAGTGCACAGAGAGCCCTGGTGAAAAAGTGCAGAGGTTGGGAATATGGGTGATGGTACACACATGGGGTTGCCGTATGGTGGCATAAGCCAGAATGCAAAGCAGAGGGGACTACTGAGTCCCAGGAGAGTGGCCATAGGGGATTGAATTTCTTGATACTTCATTCTTTCTTTGATATATTCTGTTAAAAAACTGTATTGATAGTGTGTTCTAGGCACTGTGCTAGCATTACGGATATAAAGATTAGCAAGATAGACCAGTGTCCTCAAGTGACTTATGGCTTACTCGGGAAAACAGTTAGTTAAATGAGCAATTATGGCAAGGTGTGATAAGTGTCATGATAGCGAAAGTATGGGAAGGGTGTTAGGAGAACAAAGCAGGGGCATCAAATGGAAGTCAGGAAGTGGCATTATGTGAGCCTTCCTCTTTGACCTATGAGATCTAGAAGTGGATTCTTTAGTTTCCAAGTGTTTAGGGATTTTCCCGTTATTTTGTTATTGATTTCTGGTTTTATTCTGTTTTAGTCAGATAACATATTCTGTGTGATTTTAATATTTTAATTCTTTTAAATTTGTTGAGGTTTGGTTTATGGGCCAGGATGTAGTCTATCTTGGTGTATGTTCTGTGGACACTTGAGTATGTATTGTGCTGTCGTTGGGTAGAGTGTTCTATAATGCTGGTTGGGTGCTGATGGTGTTGTTGATTTCTTTTATATCCTTCTGATCTTCTCTCTAGTTGTACTGTCTATTAGTGATGGAGGGGTGTTGCAGTCCGCAGCTACACTTGTGGAATTGTTTGTTTCCCCTTTTAA
This sequence comes from Ailuropoda melanoleuca, assembly GCF_002007445.2. NCBI lineage: Eukaryota > Metazoa > Chordata > Mammalia > Carnivora > Ursidae > Ailuropoda > Ailuropoda melanoleuca. The sequence goes on from NC_048221.1 coordinate 110,902,618, forward strand.
TTCTATCAGTTTTTGCTGCATATGCTTTGCGGCTCTGTGGTTTGGTGCATTTACATTCAGGACTGCTATGTTTTATTGGTGGCTTGATCCTTTTGTCATTGTGTGATGTCCCTCTCTGTCTCTGGTAATTTTCTTGGCTCTGAAGTCAACTTTATCTGGTATTAATATTGATAATATTTGATTATCTTTTGATTAATGTTTGTGTGACATATGTTTTCCCTTCTTTTTTGCTTTCTTTCAACCTTTAACTTTCGATCCTGCTTGCATTTAATGTAATTATTGTTGCAATAAGGTTTAAATCTGCCATTTATGTTTTTGCTTTCTGTTTGTCCTTCGTTAAAAATTTTTTCCTTTTTCCTGTCTTCCTGTGGGTTACTTGAACATTTCATAGAATTTCATTTTGATGTTAACATCAATCCTATAGGGTTTTTGAGTATTTCTCTCTGTAGTGTGTTTATAGTTATTGCTTTAGGTATTACACCACACATACTCACATGCACACACATTCGTGGATGCATGCACTTGCACACACCCCCGCCCCAAATCTTATCACAGTCTCCTGGTGTCATCATCTTACCAGTTTTGCATGAGGTGTCAAAATCTTACCTCCCTTTATGTCTCTTTTTTCTTCCGTGTTTATAATAAAGATAGCTTAAATATTTCCTCTGCATACATTCAGAACTGTATCAGCAAGTATTATAATTTTGCTTTAACCGTCAGGCATAAGTCTATTGTAGTTATCTATATTTTTGCTTATTATGTTCTTCTTTTTTTTTAAGATTTATTTATTTTAGAGGGAGAGAGGGAATATGAGCATCAGGAGGGACAGAGGGAGAGAGAGAATCTCAGGCAGACTCCCCACTAAAGGCGGAGCCCATCTTGGGGCTTGATCCCAGGACCCTGTGAACATGACCTGAGCCAAAATCACGAGTTGGCCCTTAACCAACTGAGCCACCCAGGCATCCGCATTATGTTCTTTCTAAGGGGATTCTTAGAAAGACAACAAGGTGAAAAATACGTGACTGATCAAAGATTGTGACCTACCCTAGAATATTTTTTTTCCTTGGAAGCTGCCATTTCCCTTAGGAGCCCTCACTATAGCATGTAACTCATGTTTTTATGCCCTATGTGGGGATTTGGCTTTTCTGTTTATGTGAGTTTTGATAAATACAACCAAACCATACACTTAGCTAATGTCCCAGCAGGCACCGGAGAGGCAAGTTTGTCAAATGTAAATTAACATATGTAATCTTAACATACTTCCACTAACTGGTTTAATGTGTGCTCTGTTGACAAAGAAGTCTCCCAGGTAATAAATGTTGAATGCTTACGAATAGAATATGGACTTAAACCCCAGCCAAAAATTTAGCTCCTGAAGCCAAGATTTGGACAAAGAGACAAAGTTGTTGTTTGCTATTTTTTTTCCCAACTTTGGATGATTATTCAACTAGATAAAGAATCATAAAAATGGTATCACTTTTTTTGGTTTAGTTCTCATTAAAGAGAAGTTTGATTAAAAATAAAAAGGAATACATTAGCTCATTTTAGAATAGCTATATATAGTTATCATATATATGTAAATGTATTTCAGTAAGGGGAAAAAAACTTCACTGTTTTTGAATACTGTAATTGGCTCCATGCTGTAAAGAAACCAGTCTTTTTATTTATTTTTTTATTGAAATATAATTGACATATAACATCATATTAGTTTTAGGTGTATGACGTAATGATACATATATATATTGCAAAATGATTATCACAAAATTTTAGTGTCCATCACCACACCACATAGTGTTTTTTCTTGTGATGAGAACTTCTTAAGATCTACTTTCTAACTGTCAAATGTACAATACGGTGTTGTTAACTATAGTCACCATGCTGTGCATTACATCCTCAGGACTTATTTGTAGAAACCCTGTCTTAATGAGTAAAAATGTTTAAAGTATGGAATATTTGGATGCATGTATACTGTTAATCCTTTGAAGAATTAATAATTAATGAAAGATCGCGGAACAAAAATCCTAATACATTGGTTTTTAAGAAAAAAATAGGAAAATTGTCATGCTACACTCAATGTTGATATGCAAGGAAGTTTCTTACGTACTGTAATTTGGTTACTGAATTAAAATAATACTTTCGTTTTCATGTTAGTGCTACTGATCTGTCCAGAAAGCCTTCCTTTTTATAGTTGGACCACATTCACACTTTGAATTAAAATGCGTCTGAATTAAAGGTTCTCAACAGCGGCACTACTAGCATTGGGCTTGGGTGATTTTTATCGTGCGGAGTTGCCCTGTACATTGCAGGATGTGTACAGCACCATTGGCCTCTACCTACTACGTGCCAGTAGCAACCACCCCCGCCCCTCAGGCGTGACAAATAAAAATGTCTGCAGACATTGCTAAATGTCCCCTGGGGACAAATTTGATTCTTTTTGAGGATCACTCATATAGATTATTGGAATATCCAAAACAGTGCAGTTAAAATGACTGTCTTACTGAACATCTATTCTACAATGAACATGAGAGAAAGGATGCCTTTGAATCAGAGTTGGTGATGTTTAAGTAGGCCAAACTTGATGGCATCTGGGGACCTCCACTTCCATGCTCATTTAAGGACTGAATTTGGATGATTATAGTCGACTCCTTGGTTTACATATGCTTTAATTTCCCCTTTCCTTGGCTTGGTTTTCCTTTCCTTGGTTTGGTAGATAGCCTATCTGCTCTAAGATAACTCAGAAAAAAGTGTACCTCATTATATTCAACATAATAGTTCAAGGATACCCATGGTGGCTAAATACATTGTTGATTTAATTATGGTGGCATTGAGTAAAAAGGTTGGATCGCTTTTTTCCGACTAAGTGCTTTATTGACCTTTTCCTTATAGCTCTTCATCACCCTAATGACACATTCACTAATTTCAAAAAGAGTAATTCCCCTCCAAAGGCTGATAATTTCAATTAACTATTTTGATCGAGGGAGAATTTATAAGTCTTTGCCAGTTGGGCTAATTGCTCATTCCAGGCTTTTAATTATTCCCTGGCTAATTTCTTTTTAAGAGGCATCTGAACTAGCCTTTCTTTTGCTCATTAAGTGCTTGGCAGCTTCCCAAAGTAAGCAAGGGTTGACTTCTGGTATGTGGTTCTTAGTACACTGGAGATTTTGCCATCTCCTTGATGTCACCCAGTGTCCCCTTGACTTTTTCTAGGCCTAGGTTTCTTCCTCTTAGGATGGTCCTTGCTTTCTTTCTGGGCTAATAATGTAACTTTATTTATTTTTTTTAAAAGATTTTATTTATTTGAGAGGGAGAGAGCGAAAAAAAGAGAGAGAGCGTGCATGAGCAGGTGGAGGGGCAGAGAAAGAAGGAGAATCTCAAGTAGAATTCCCGCTGAGCATCTTATAACCCTGAGATCACAACTGAGCTGATATCTAGAGTCAAGGATGCTTAACCGACTGAGCCACCCAGGTGCTCATGGGCTAATAACATAACTTTAGAAGCTCAAGTGAGGCTTAAGGCAGTGAAAATCATCAGCTTTTATTTTTGCTGCATTTGGTGGTACCATTTTGATGTAGACTAAGAAAATGGCCAGTGTGGGGTATGTTCAATGTGAGGGTTGAGTGCGTAGGGAGTGCTTAGGAAGTGACCAGCCATTTTGGTTTGCCTGGGACTGTTTTCCCAGGACATGGGGCTCCCTTTGCTCAAATGAGGAAAGTCAGGCAAACTGGAATGACTTGGACACCCTTGGAGTACTACTGTAAGCCAGATGTCTCAGGATTCAGAAGCCTATGAACTCAGATATGACCACATAGTCAACAATACTTGAAAATTGATAATTCTTAGTCTTCTGAAAGTCTCCCACATTTTTCTAAGAGTTTTTAGAGAGTGTCTCATTTGTTCTCAGAAATGAGGGCTTCTCTCTCTCTCTCTGGCTTTCATTTTTCTTTCCTTCCTTTTCCCAGCAGTGGCCTACAACCTGAAAGCTGCCTAAAGAAGGACCTTCTTATTGCTACTGTTGTTGGAAATGTCTTTGAAAATACTGGTGCGCCCCCTGAGCTGGTCTTTCTTTTGATTTGTAGATAGTTTTCTCCTGTGAGAGGTTCCAGATCCCAAAGCCATCAGGCTATTTAAAATGCCCAGAAAGTCACAAGGTCCTTTTGCTCTTGGGCCCCTCCTCTTTTCTCCAACCCCTGTTTCCTCCCTTCCTTCTGTTATCCTTTTTGCCCTCCACCCCCATTTATTCTTACATATTCCTATGCCTGCAAAATGGAGAATCAAAACTCCCCATACAACAACAACCTATACCACGGGGAGGGTGTGGTCTTAATCATCTCTCCCATTCACTCAGAAGCTTCTTTTCTGCTCAGTCAAGCCACTGTCTTACTGACTGTGTAGTGGAAGGTTTTTCCAATCTAAGAGTTTCTTTTCAGCCTCCAGCTGCTTAATTAAAACCAGTTTAGGCTGTCCTTGGCTCCTGTGGTTGTTTGGTAGGAGCCTGGGCCTTTATCCATCAAATCCAGTTACCAGAAAGCCATCTGGACAGGTGGCAGGAGGCCTGGGGTGCTGTCGTGTGCTGCATCAGTAGATGCACTGAAGGGTTTCAAAGTACTGAAATACAAAGTCGGTATCAGTGACCCAAACTCTCATTTCTCCATTAGCCACTCCCACCCTAACTTGGGTCATTCTCGTATCTTTTGTAAAAACAGCAAGTGCAAAACAAACTATCAGTTAGAAAGATTTTTAGGTGCAGGTAGTATAAATTCAAACTGGCCTAAACAAATAGAATAGTTATTATCTTGTAACAGTAACAGTAAGTCTATAAGTAAGGCAAGCTTGGAGTTGATTGATCCGTGGTTCAGAAACATCAAGAAGCCAGATTGTCTCCGTATCTGTGATATGTAATCTATACATTGTTTCTTATTTCTTATTTATTTATTTATTTATTTGTCAGACAGAGAGAGAGCACATGGCAGGCAGAAGGAGAAGCAGGCTCCCCGCTGAGCAGGGAACCTGATGCGGGACTCTATCCCAGGACCCTGAGATCATGACCTGAGTGGAAAGCAGACACTTAGCTGACTGAGCAACTCAGGCGTCCCCATTGTTTCACCTTTAGACTAGTTCTCCTCCTGGTTGAAAGATGGCCACCAATAGAAATTTGGAAAACCTGTGTCCTTGATTTCATATTTAGAGAGAGGGAGAGTGAGAAGAAGAGAGAGATTAGGGGAGAGAAGGAGAGAGTGAGGGAGGGATGCCTTTCTGAAATATAGAATACAAATTCATATAATCTGATTGGGCCTTTAGTTCATATGCCCACTCTGTAATCAGTAAGAGTCACCAGGTGAATGCCATCCACTGATTTGTTTAGACTGATCAGAGTCGATGCCCCAAGGGAGCTTTTCAGAGTCACATGAAAGATGGACAGAATTGGAATTTGTTTAGGAAGGAGGAAGAAGGGAATGGATGCTCAGTAGCGAACTGGCAGAGTCCCCTACACAAACAATTCCATTTTATGCCATTTCTCTATCCCTGTGATCACCTTGGTAGTTCAGGAACTTTGGTAATATCCTTACACTTTGGCAGTATGAAGAGTATAAAGAGAATGGGGGTGGAGTCCTGGGGACCTAAATTTGAGTCATAACTTTGTGGTCTTCTAATTGTCTGACTTCAGACAAGTAAGGTAACCTTCTTAAGCTTTTGTTTCCTTATCTGGTAAGTAGCTACTGATGATGGAACTTTGTTGTGGGTCTTAAAGATGTATGTGAAGTATTTATCATAGGACTGGGCACATAGTAAGTACTCAAGAAGTGTTTCTTTGCCTTCCCCCGCCCCGATCTCCGCCAATAGGCCATAACTGCCTATTGACTCCCCATCCCTACCCATTTTGGTCAGCTCTTAGAGATACTCATTTGCAGTTCTTCCTTTTTTGGATTGTGCTGCTGCCTTGGGCCATCCAGCGGGCCAGCAATGAGGGTTATATGTCTAGGAGTCCTTTCCAAAAGATGGTATTGATGGTGTGGTATGCTCTACCTCTTTACTATATAATGTCAGGGTTCAGTCCCTCTCTGTGGGTTATCACCCTACAGTGGTCAGCTTCTAGAGTATCTAATCCTGGAACAAACATGGATTTGGGATTAAAATACCCAGATTCTTCCCTTTCAGGATGTAGAAAGTCATTTGAATATCTCTGTGGATCAGGTTCTTTGTAGTACAATTGTGATAATAAAACTTTCTTTTGGTTATTCTCTGATTTTACAATTACTTGTATAACGTATGTGAATGCACTTTAAAAATGAATGTGTTAAACCATGTTGAATAAATAGGAAAATCTGCTAGTCTCCAGTCTTAGCCTCTCAGGTATCTAAGATGTAGACCCAGAAATATCACAACTGAATATGGAGCCATCGTACCCAATAGGGGATGTCTGCTCAACTTTCTAGGATCACTCCCATTTCATTCCTTCTTTTCTTTTATTAATCAGATATTTAGGACATACTGTGGGTGATAAAAACTGGGGGTACAAAGATAGCTAAGACACCTGGCCTTACTAAGTAATGACTTCTCTACCTCCATCCACTTCCCCTTAATCCACAAATCTTGGTTGAGTAAAATAAAGTGAGTGAGTTCCCTGCTTCTCCAGCTCCTTCCATGGAGGATGCCTTTTCAGTGCTGTTACAGCTTTTGAGCATCTGAGGGCCTGATTTAGTGGATCCTGATGCTGAGGATGAAAGCATGATGAAAGCGTTCTCCAGAGAAGGGAAAGTACTTGTTCTAGGTGACACAGATTGCGCGGTACTTTGTTCTCAGTCTGTTTCCTGGTGAGCTGTGAATGTAGGGCTCGGACCAAGGTCCCATTCTCTTTAACACGTGGGTTCTCAACTTCCTTGAGTGGGTCTTCTCTAGGATTGAGGGGTTCATTATTTAAAACTATACTCCTCTCTTCTTCATACCTGGAATTCCATCAGTTCTCTGGTATCAGGTTGCTATAGATAGAGCATGAGACTGGTAAAGTGGAGAGCACATGGTTCTTATTTCAGTTTGGGCTTGGTGAGAGACCTTGGACAAGTCACCATATGTGCCCAGAAATGAAAGTAAGAGTTGCTACTTTTTACCTGGTCTTCAGGGAATGTGGGAGGATATATGAAAAAAGGAAAGGAATGCAGGGGAAAAAGAAGGGTCCTGGATTGGGATTGTAAAGGGTATGGCGTCACCTGCTATCTTTTGCATGATCTTCAACAAATCTCTTTGTGCCTCCATTTTCCAGTTGGTAAAATGGGATAATAATAAATATTTGCCTTCTTGGTCTAATGGGGAGATGGGCAGAAGCCAGTATGGGTGTAGCAGTCATGAGAGAAGAGAAGATGTGAAGTGGGTGAGATAATGTGTGCCGGGAGGCAAGCACTGGGAAGGAACAGAACAGGAGGTGGGTGTGTAGGGGTGATGTGAACAGATGCTAGGAGAGTCTGAGCCACAGAGGCCCCAGCCTGGCTGTTTTTTTCAGGAGGTAGAATGGGTCCTGGTGAATAGTGGTGATAAATTTAGTTGGAAAGAGGTGAGGAGAAGCAGGAGGGCCTATAATGCCCTAAAAAGAAGAGGGCAAGAGGAAAATTGTTCCAGCCTGTTTTCCTTTAAATTAAGGTTGATCTAAGAAGGAGAGACCAAAGATCAAGATATAAGGCATAAGATGGAGGAGTCAAGGAATAGTGAACAATCTCTGTGATATCATCAGGAAAAAGTCAAAGCAGAGGTTATCAGTGGGTTATGCTTTAGGTTCTTAGACTATACAAAGCAGTGGATTATCTGTGAAGGCAAGGGAGAGGAAAAACATGCTTGAAGATGGTGTATTCCTGCAAGGTTCCACACATCCTTTTACTTACTGACCTGAGGATAGTCACATGGCCACATATAGCTGCGAGGGAGGCTGGAAATACAGCCGTGTGCCTGGCTACCATTTCTTTACTGTCGATACTGGGGGACAACTAGAAGTCTGTGTCCCAAGGATTAAATGACAATGTGTGTAAATCAAGAGGCAGAGTGTGTGGGACAGAGTAGGCAGTCAATGTGGGTTAACTATTGTTTCCACCCCTTAATTACATCAGGGGCAGAAAGAATACATGGCAAAGGGAGGATGGTGTGGCAGTGGGGACAGGTGAGTCCTGTTCTATTCCTGAAGCCCTCAGGAAAGAAGCTTCTTCTGCATACCTTATAACAGAGGTACAGAAAGGAAGGAAGAGTTTGACCAAAGATTGGAGGTTCACAGTTGCTCTTTAATGTTTCTGTTTTGATAATTGGTGTTTCAAAGACAGATAATCAAAATGGAAATGTGCTAAACCCGGACAGTGGAGTAGGGTAGAGAGAAGGCTGAAATGCGTTTGAGTGTTTTAAGGACCTCTTAAATGTATTTCCATAGCAACCTGGGAGTGTTTTTCTAAAACAAATTCTGAGAGGGAATTAGACAATACGTATGAAAGGCTTTAAACTCCTAGGAGGAAGGACACTATGCAAATCTAAAGTGTGGGCATTATTAATAACAATAGTTTTAATATGTGTTAAGCCCTTTGCCCTTCAGAAGATAAGGGTGTTTTTTTTTTTTAAAGATTTTATTTATTTATTCGACAGAGATAGAAACAGTCAGTGAGAGAGGGAACACAAGCAGGGGGAGTGGGAGAGGAAGAAGCAGGCTCATAGCAGAGGAGCCTGATGTGGGGCTCGATCCCATAACGCCAGGATCACGCCCTGAGTCGAAGGCAGGCGCTTAACCGCTGTGCCACTCAGGCGCCCCAAGGGTGTTTTTTTTTTTTTTTAAAGATTTTTATTTATTTATTTGACAGAGATAGAGACAGCCAGCGAGAGAGGGAACACAAGCAGGGGGAGTGGGAGAGGAAGAAGCAGGCTCATAGCAGAGGAGCCTGATGTGGGGCTCGATCCCATAACGCCAGGATCACGCCCTGAGTCGAAGGCAGGCGCTTAACCGCTGTGCCACTCAGGCGCCCCAAGGGTGTTTTTTTTTTTTTTTAAAGATTTTTATTTATTTATTTGACAGAGATAGAGACAGCCAGCGAGAGAGGGAACACAAGCACGGGGAGTGGGAGAGGAAGAAGCAGGCTCATAGCAGAGGAGCCTGATGTGGGGCTCGATCCCATAACGCCGGGATCACGCCCTGAGCCGAAGGCAGACGCTTAACCGCTGTGCCACCAGGCACCCCAAGATAAGGGTGTTTTGAACACCTGGAAGGGTGGGGGTTGGACACAAGGTTCCTGGTAGAATGGCCTGGCCTGTCCCAGTGGACTCGTATCTGCTGCCACTTAGCTAATCTCACTGCTTAATTGTGGGTCAGAAACACTTCCCTTTTCTGTTTCTTTTCTCTCCTCCCTCCCTACCAAGGGGAAGATTACTCCTCAATCCCCCCTTTTCCCCCTTTCAAATCCTCCGGGGAGTTTTGGCTCTTGATGTAGGCCTAACTGACTAGCAAAGCCAGTATGCTCTTGGGGCCTCTGTTTTTCTGCTGCAAAAATGGAACAGTAGTGCCTGTCGCTGGTATAGGCTCAGAACTAGAATGGTAGCATGGGTTGGATTTCAAGGTAGAAGAGATGTTTCCTACTTATCAAAGCAGTTATTTTGGGTAAGCCATTATACCGTCTTTAAGCTGTGGCTGCTCTATTTTTAAAAATAAGTGATAACTCAAAAATAAGCTAAGAGGGTATTTGTGAGGATCAAGTCATGCGTATGCAAGTGCTTCAACATTCATAAAGCTCTGCGCAAATGTTATTATCTTACCGGCAGAGTGGGGTTCCAGTTTGCCAGGCAAGTGGAGATCCAGGAATATACCGCAATTGATCCTGCTTACAAATGCCAGAGTTTGGTTGCTTCTGCCAGGGGTTTGTCCCTCTTTAGGAAATACGGTGTTTCATAGAGTTATCCGCTTATTTATTTTTTGTGTGCCTGTGAAGTATAAGGTGCTCTCCTGGGGACTGGGCCCCACAATCCCTGGCCTCGTGGAACTTAGTCATGTGTGGGAGACAGAATATAAACAAGTGAACACACAAATATATAATTCCGAATTGTGATGTGCTGTGAAGGGAACTGCTAGGGCTGTGGTGGAGAATTCTGGAATGTGGGCTGGAGGGGGCTGCCCTTTGCGGGCCCTCCTAGGATGTGGCTCTCTGAGCCGGAAGGAACCCTGAGACATCACCAGTCTTGCCTCTCATCCTTGCTTGGAACTCTGCTTAAGTATCCCAGGAAAGCTAATCCTATTTTAGAAGAGCTGCTCTGTTGTTGCTTTGTTGCTTCCTGTTTTCTACGCTGCTCTGCGGAGAACACGGCACTTCTTTTGCCCCCTCCGTGGGTCTGGGCCCTGGGGTCTGCCACCACCAAGTGTCTCCTACCAAGTGCGTCTCACCCCCAGCAGAGGACCGAGACACCTGATTTGCCAGGGAAGGGCCCTTGCCTACACCCTCACTATGCAGCAACCAGGCCAGCTTCTGGGAGGCCAGCTCCCAAGCCTGCAGGCTGAGTTAATGCCAGAAACAGTCATTTTGGGAGCTGACTAGATTTTTAGCAGGGAGCTAATGGAGCCTGCTTTCTTCTCATGCATACCTCCCTGGGAGAACTTGGCATTGCCTTAGGAAGCCCACTCAGTACCTGTCTTCTGGATCAGGTGATCTCTAGGGAGCCAGACAGAAGCTTGTTGGCAATTTTTTCCTTTCTTGGCTTTAAAAAAGTCTGCCCTCGAGATAGAACAAGTGGTTTCCATGAAATGGAACTGGGCAGTCACATCTAGAGGTGAAGGGTAAAATAAGTGACAGGTGTTGACGTGATCTTGCTGCCCTGGGGGTCTAATGGTCCATTTTGGCTGGCAAAGAGAATGACAGTTGGAAAGGCTGTGTGGTGTAATGAGCTGCACCTGGGGTTGGGAGTCACGATACTTGGACTCTGCTCCCAACCAGATGGTGACTTCAGGCAAATCACTTCACTTCTCTGGTCTCAATTCCCTTATTTGTAAAATGAGGGGGATAGCGCAGATGATGTCCCTAGATTTTTCCATATCAAATAATGAGATTTTATGTGGCATTTTCAGATACAGTTGTTGAAACAATGCTTACTAGTCTCTCTTTTTTCTTTTATTTTCTTCTTTCTTCTTTCTTTCTTTCTTTCTTGAATGGCCAGGAAAGAGGCTAATTCTCTGCTTGTGAGATAACATGTGATTTCATAGTTCCTGTAGATTGGTGGCTTAAATTCTTTTTTTTTTTTTTTTAAGATTTTATTTATTTATTTATTTGACAGAGATAGAGACAGCCAGCGAGAGAGGGAACACAAGCAGGGGGAGTGGGAGAGGAAGAAGCAGGCTCATAGCGGAAGAGCCTGATGTGGGGCTCGATCCCATAACACCGGGATCACTCCCTGAGCCGAAGGCAGACGCTTAACCGCTGTGCCACCCAGGCGCCCCTGCTGGCTTAAATTCTTTGTGACTGTTGTGTAGTTTCTGCTGATCTGAAAGGCCCTACCCCACCCCCACCACTGGTCTCTGGCCCCTTCCTCATTGGTAGGTTAAAGGAAGTGATTCAGTTGTTCCTCCAGTCACCAATGGGAGGAGGAGGGAAGTCCAGTGTTGGGTTGGACAGGTCATATTGGCACAGAGAATTGGAGTTGCTGGCCTGACACCACCCCGTTGGTATACTTCCAGTCCTGTCCCACTCCGTGTGCCCTCCTGGAATGTGTCACTCCAGGCTCCGCTGCCAGCCTGGGAGGTGGAAGGAGAGGGAGGTCAGTGTGCTTGTGTGTGCTTCCTCCTTTTGTGGCATCTGTTCACATTCACGACTGTGGCTCTCCCACAACCCTGGCCTACACTGGGCTCTGGTAATGCCATTCTGTTGCTTTTCCTTTCATCTCCGGGGGTATTAAGAGCTTTCTGCTGGGTGCATTTGTTCCCTTAATCCTGCCCAGATTTCTACAAATAGTCTCATGTGGGGTGAATTCTTTTCCTTTTCAGGACATGCAGAGAGGACATGCAAAGCAACCAGGAGTTAAGATGATATTTATCTCTGGTTTTCAATCATGCCTGAACATTCGAAACTCCTGGAGAGTTTAAACAAACACTGTGCTTGGGCCCTATCCCTAGAGATTAAGATTTAATCAGTCCAGAGTGGGGCCTGGGATTGATATTTTTAAAAAGTCTCTAATTTGCAGCAGTGATTTGAAACAACCACTATCACTGATTGGTATTCCTTGTTGGGGCTGGTGAAAATACGCCTTTTTTTCTGAGACTCAGGGTCATTCATTTCCTTGGTTATAGAGACCCACTCTTTTTTTTTCTCTTTTAAAGTTTTTATGATACAAAATTTCATATATACATCAAAGTGGAGAGAGTAGAATAATGAATATGCATGTACCCATCACTCAAATCCAACAGTTGTCAACTCATGGCCTGTCCAATGTAGTTGTATATCTTTATACACTGACCAGCAACATATGAGCATTCTGGTGCCTCTGTATCCTTACCAACATTTGCTGTTGTCAGTCTTTTAATTTTCGTCATTCTAGTTGCAATGGAGAGATATTGTGGTTTTAATTTTCGCTTCCCTGATGTCTAATGATATTGATCATCTTTTTATGTGTTTATTTGTGTGTGTATGTATGTGTCTTCATTTAGAAGTGTCTTCATGTATTCTGCACATTTTAAATTCAGCCTTTTATCTTTTTTTGTTGATTTGTAGAAGATATTTGCATATACCGAATATAAGCTTTTCAGTTTTTTGTTTTTGTTTGTTTTGTTTTGTTTGTTGTATGCTGAAAATAGTTTTTCTCAGTTGGTGACTTGTCTTCTTTTTCTTAGTGGTAACTTTGATGAACAGGCATTTTTAATTTTTATGAGATCTGATTTATCAATTTCTTTCTTTGATGGCATGTGATTTTTGTGTCTGGTCCAGGAAGATTTTGCCAACCCTGAACCATGAAGATATTTTTCTATGAAATCTCCTAGAAGTATTAGGGTTCTGTGCTTTGCTTTTAGGTCTCTGATCCATCTTAGGTTAATTTTTGTGTGTGAGGTGAGACTGAGTTGATGTTTATTTTTTCCTCTTTAGATACCTATTTGTTCCAGCAACATTTGTAAAAAAGATCATTTTCACCCTTTAAATTGACTTGGTAGGGGCGCCTGGGTGGCACAGCGGTTAAGCGTCTGCCTTCGGCTCAGGGCGTGATCCCGGCGTTATGGGATCGAGCCCCACATCAGGCTCTTCCGCTATGAGCCTGCTTCTTCCTCTCCCACTCCCCCTCCTTCTGTTCCCTCTCTCGCTGGCTGTCTCTATCTCTGTCGAATAAATAAATAAAATCTTTAAAAAAAAATAAATTGACTTGGTAAAATCAATTTGTTGAAGTCAGTTTGCTTTATGTTGTGTACCTATTTCTGGACTCCATATTCTGTTCCATTTTATCTATTTTTCCTTATTCATTACCATACTATTGATTAATACAGCTTTATAATAAGTCCTGAAATCAGGTGGTACAAAGCCTACTTTATTCCTCTTTCTCAAGATTATTTGAATATTATAGATCCATTGAATTTTCTTGTAGATATTAGAATCACATCGTGTATTTTTTCAATGTTGCTTGTTGTCATTTTTTGATATAACATTTAATTTATATATCAATTTAAGGAGCCTGGACATCTTAACAATATTGATTATTTTATTCCATGAGGCTGTCATATTTCTCCATTTATTCAGATCTCTTAAAATTTCTCAGAAATATCTTATAGTTTTCAGAGTAGGGATCTTGCATGTATTTTACTAGATTTATTTCAAAGAGTATGATATTGTCACTACTTTGAAGATTAAAAAAATTTGTTATAATTCTTTTTTGCTGTATGTAGAAAATTCTAGTTCCTGGTAATTCTAGCATAGTTATTCATTTGCAGTATCTCCCAACAGTTTCAACACACAAATGCCAAAACTATAACTAATAGTATAATTATTGAGATTAATTTAAGCATCTTTTCAGTTCCTTTTTGAACTGATGTAGGGATCAGCAAATTACAACTATGAGTTGGCAGACTGTTTTAATCAATAAAGTTTTATTGGAACATAGCCATGCTCATTGCCTTGCATATTGTCTACCGCTGCTTTCTCCTGTATCCACAGAATTGAGTAGATGCAAGAGAGACTTTATGATTCACAAACCTAAAATATTTACTGTTCTTTTCTTTAAGAAAATGTTTGCTGATCCCTGCCCTACCCAGGATTTCTCAGTGAGGGCCATATGGACATTTGGAGCAGATAATTTTTGCTGTGGAGAGCTGTCCTGTGTATTACACAATGTTTGCCAGTACTTCTGACCTCTTGATTACTAGTTGCCAGTATCAAGTCTCACCCCTTGTGATAATCAAAAATATCTCCAGACATTGCCAAATGTCTCCTGGGGTCAAAATTGCCAGTCATTGAGAACTAGTGCCCTAACATATACCCCACTAGGGATAAACTTTCAAATTACTGTATTATAAAGGTTTTTGAAACACTTCCTTTTTATGGGATTATGTCATTAAGCTGCTACATACTTAGATCCATTTGGTTAATTTTGCTTTTGAATCTTAGCTTTGCTTTGAATTTAGTTTGTTTTATAATTATATGAAATATATACATGGTTCCAAAGTCAAATCTATAAAACAAGATATAACTGCAGAAATCTAGCTTTTAATTCTGTACCTTTTACTCTGCTCTTTACCTATTGCTATAAGTAATCATGAAGAAGTTTGCTTTATCTCTCGACTGTATGTTTGTTTGTTTCTTATTCTTTTTAAATATAAAAAAGGGCCACTCTCACCAGGATAAGGAAATGGATGGACATATTATCCAGGATACATCAATATGACAAATACCAAGCTAGAATATGTGTGCACGTGTTTGTGCGTGTGAACATGATTGTGTCTGAATGATTTGACACATGCCTTCTAGACTACTCTAGGTGCCTTTCTCATTTGTTAGCTATTGTCTATATCACTTAGGGTTCCAGTAGGAAGCAGATCCCATACCAATGGGGCAACCAAAGAGACTTTAGTAAAAAGACTGTTTATAATGGTGTGGGCAGGATAAAGAGAAACCAGTAAGGGGCAGTGGATCATTCCAGGGCTAGGAGGTAAGAAACCATTCTGTCCCTTAGCCTGAACAGCAAGGAGGGAATGGTATTGGGAGCCCAGAGAGGATGGCTTTATGGAGAGGGCTGCCATTGTTAGAGGTGTGCACCCAGCTCTCAGCTGACCTAGTGCGGAAGGAGCTAGATGATTTTAAAATCTGATTTTACTTTCTTCTTTCCTTCTAGTACCCAGGTGGTACTTCTGAATGTCTGGATCTAACTAATACCAAGGGCAAGCAAAGGTACTAATGCAGTCCATACTTGTCCACCTCTCACAGCAAAGAGTTGAAGAAGATAGGTAGAGAGCAGATTTGAAGGGTTAAAGGGGAAATGACCAGCCCATTGCTTGTTTACCTACTTGTATGGAGGAAGGGAATCAGCATCTATGGAACAGTAACCATCCTCTAGGCTTTGTGCCAGACATGTAGACCATTCCTGTAACACTCCTTGTTCCTATCCCTCAGAGGAAGAAACACTCAATGACTTACCCCAGGCCAGAAGTGGGATTCAGAATCTGTGCTGGCTCATTTCAAAGTCGTTTTTCTGTGCATTACACCATGATGACCCTAGCAATATGTGTTCTTTCTTGTGCCCAGGGACACAAACAAAAAAGTAGAACTTTTGTGCTGTCTTGTGTGAACATTCTTTCCTGCAGTAGAGAATGAAAAAATAGGGAAGAGGTGGCTAACTCAAGGAAGTTGTTTTCTCTGGATTAGAGGAGAGCATGGGGCTGATAATGACCTGCTTGCAAAAATGGGGAGCTAGAGACCAAAGGCAATTCAGTGGCTATCAGTGGTTAGCATGTCCATCCCAACCTGTGTCTTCGGTAATTGTATCCTTTACTGGGTCCCTTCTCATGGGTTCTTACTTGGCATTCACCAAGCCTTGGAGATCCATGGATAAAACTGTATTTCAATATAATTGGTCCCTTTGTGATATAGTGTGCTTTATTAGTGCATTTATAGATTTTGCTGACTGATATAAACATCCCACCATGCAAAAGATTAAGAACTTCTGTGTGACGAAGAATTCAACAATGGTTAGTCATAGAGGACTTTGGTTTTAATGAGAGTATTATTAGAATTCCCACATCCCTTATGTTAGCCAGGAGAGGCACTGCATGTGATGCCCAGTCTCACTGTTCTAAGTGGGCAAGGAAAAGACAATGCTTTCATTAAGTAGAGACCAAAGAAAGCAACCATGCCAAGAAATACTTCATCGAGAAACATTTATTATAATAAGTGATAAAAAACAAGTGAGTGGAAGTTGCTGTATAGTTTCCCCTCCTTTTATCTGCCCAAATATTAGATCTTGCTTTATATTCTTGCTTTATTTTGACACGCAGGTTTGTTCTTGGCAGACACAGCTGAGGTGAGGTGAGATTGGAAGCCTCAAGACCTTGCTGACCCTATGCCTGTGTTAAACCATAGAAGCGCTAGTCACAGAGACATAGAGGTAGAAGGCACACTGGAGTCCCTGAGATTCAACCTCCTACCTAATGAAAGACTTTCTTCCTTTACTTGGGTGACAGCTGGTCATCTGGCCCCTGTGTGACATGCCAGAGATGGAGCGCTCAAAGACCCTACAGGGCCTAACACTGCCTTAGCAATAATGAAATAGTAGCAATACCACCACTAATTTCACTTATTGAGTGCTTACTCTATGCTGGGCACTGTGCATTTTAGAGGCATCTCATTTAATGAGGTTAATTTAAATGCATTTAAATGGTCTCATTTCATTCTTAAAATGACTCTATGGGATTGGTGATGCTAGTTTCATTTCACAGGGAGTTGAACTGAGGCTTAGTGATTTGCCCTCACAGCTCCTGTCACAGGTATGAATGTGTACATATATGTTTGTGTTTATATGTGTTTTCATGTAAAATAAATACGCAGTGATCTGCTGCTTCTCCCACAAGAACAGGCCCAACACACACTGTAGCAGATCTGATAGGACACTATTATGGGTGTCGCAGACAGGCCAATCGTTTGGTGACTTTATAAACTTATTTGGAATTTTCTAGAAATCATATTTTTTTCTCCCAGATAACTTATTGGGAAGAATGAATATATTCATCCTTATCAACCATCTTTCTTTAACTCATGTTAATCTAGTATGAATCCAAGGATGTGTCTTGGAGATTATGACCTGAAATGCTGCTTGGTTTGATTTGCCTCTTAATCCAGCACCAGGAGGCAGTTTCAGAGCCCGTAGATGGGACATTTCTAGGTGGGAGATTTCCTCCTGGTATTCTTTCCTTCAGCAGATGACTTGAAGGTGAATGGTATTGTCGATGAAAAGAGGGGTCCTCATTCCAGAGACAGATTTTCTCCTCTGTAAAATGATGCAAGCAGGTTCAATGGTACCTAATATCCTCCTTTCTGGCTATGACCTTGTGTGAATCTATGAATCTGAACATGAAAATGTTACCTTGGGGATACTAGAGAACACAGCACTAGTTGGCTTGGCACAATAATGAAGAAATTTTATATAGGTACAATTGCTTTTATCAAATTAACTTAATTACTTGTCATTGCTAAATAAAAATGAAACTTGTTTTCCCTCGAGGCTGAATGCTGAACACTTGACGAGTGCCGAAATCCTGTTATAAAAGGTACTTTGTAATTTTTAGTGTGACCGCTGGATGGCACAATCGCTCCACACTGTTAGTTAAAAAAAGACCCTGCATTTTCAGGTGAAGTGGGTTTGCAGGAGGTTGCTGGTGAACCAGCTGCTCCGTGAGAATACACAACGATATGGCTGGAAAGGACTGCTGGAATTGTCTGGTTCAACCTATTTTATTTTATTTTATTTTAATTGCACAAATGACACATAAATACATTTTAATTGTAAAGGTTTTATATATGTCCCTCTTCCCCTTCTGCTCACTTTTCCTCTGCTATGTTCATTCCCCACCCCTAGAGAAAACCTGTTGTTAACCTTTTGGGGTATTTCTTGAAGATCCTTCTTATGCACGGATACACACGTGTATATACACGTACATGCTTCTTAATAGACATCCATAGTCTCCTCATATTATAAATGAAGAAAGACACAGTGTAGAGTTTGGAGCCAATATTGTGTATAGGAAAAGCCTGTGCTTTGGAGTCCTACAGATGCCATTATTGAGTGCTCACCTGAGCCTCATTTCCCTCATCTTGCAAACTGCCCAGGTGTCCTTAATAAGATGAAGACATGCACATGGGCCCAGCTCAGCTAGCCTGGCCATACGTGTTAGTTTCCTTCCTGTCACTCTTTGCTAAGTTCACACAACTGATCAGTGGAAGAGCACAGTTCTCTTCATCCTGTGCCTCCAAGGAACCTTTGGAAGATGTGAATACATATGTACATGCATAATCATCTGCAAACTCTAACTTAGTGACCCAGTGACCCATAAGTTCGAATCCTGCTGTTGCCAAAGCCTTCCCTGGGCACTATGTGCTTTGCTTCTGTCCAAGTTCGGTGATGAGCTGTGTTTGAGAGGTGGAGGGAAAAGCCAGTGTGCAAAGCGGCCCAGGAACTCAGGAAAGCTCAACTGACTGGGGCACACGTTCAGGTTCAGCTTAGCTCGGTCAGCCTGTGCAAAACTCCCATGTCCTCTGTACCCAAGTTTCTTTATCTGTGAAGCCAGAAAGATGAATTTGGACCCCAGTAGAGCTTGTTCTAGTGAGAAGATAAATAAGCCATGGAGCTCATGATGCTTTTCTTTTTGCATTGTTTTCTGGAAAGCTGAGAGCCAAATTGAATGTGAATTGAAACCACTCTCCTTGTCCCTGGGTTTTGGGGGTGTCTCCCATCTTAGGATTTTATGTTGGTTATTAGTGTAATGGTGTGGCTTGTGGGTCTGTAAAGGTGGTGGTGAGGAGCTAGGCTGCATTGCTTGCCGATCCAGGCACATGGGGGCTTCAGGCCCTGCACTTGGGGATACCATGGGTGGGAAAGGATTCTGACCCTTTTTCCCATGCCCCACTCTCAGTTTTCCGTAACCATCCCTATATTTCATTTGGCCATTTTAGAAAATACTTCCAGATGTATATTTGAAAAGAGTTATTTAAAAATAAGATCTCAAAGTCTCTGAGGCTTGATGGAAAAGCAGCAGGCACACGTGGGCATTAGCTGAATGGTGTTTTATAAAAACAACCTGCCCTTAAAAACATTTAAAAAACAAAACCAAACCCAGAGTAACTGCTTCTCTGTTTCCATTAAGAAAACTCTTTCCTGAAATACAAAACTGGCTTTAGAAGAAGCTAGATGGCAGGCAGCACAGGTCTTAAGGGCAGGCTAGAAGCTTTGCAGGTTGATGGATTTGTTCTGTCCCTGGGCATACCAAGCCCCATCAGATCCTTCCTTGTCCCTGTCTTCTTCTGTGCTGCTTACTGAGTGATAGTTCTTTTCTTCTTCTCACTGTGAATGTGGATCTTACTTTTGGCCACCATATGGTTTTCTTCAGGAGGAGAAAGGGGCTATAGAACTTGCCTTGGAGATCACAGCTGCATTGTTGCCACCTTGCTCTGCTGCTGTCCACGAAATGGGAACTCTCTCCCCTGGCTCATACCCTGCCTAAAGTGACCAAAGGATCTAACGGGGTTCCTAGGGTAGGGACCTGGAACTCCCTTAAGGGGATTGTCTTAGGGACTCCCTGGTCCATGTTTTTTGACTCCTGGATGGTGCTTCCTGAGATACAGAGGAATCAATTTTCCAATTAAGAAGAAAGGCTGAAGAAACAGACTTCAGAGCACCATCTTTCAATCAAGCTGCAAAGCAACCCCACTACTGTCCATTCTGGACTTAGCTTGTCGTGGGATAAGCAAGAGTGACTACTGCCACTTTGGAAGATTTCTCCCACGTCCAGGCAGGTGAAGGGGGAAGCAGCTGAGGGTTTGGATTTTAAACATGTCCCCTGTCATGATGTAAATGCCAAGCTTTCTAATGAGAAGGAAATAGATGATTTGTGGCATAGAGGAGCTATGGAAGAACTCCACGTCCCAGCAGAAGGGATGGGAAATGAGTTTTGACAGAGTCTCCCTTGAAGAAGCTTAAATGAATGACTTCTTTTTCTTTTCCAAAGTTAGACCCAGGCAGAGTCTATAGTCAAGGCTATGAGCTGTGCTACTAGTAATTCCATTTAAATAGAATTTCTTCTCCTTTCTGCATGAATTGCCATTGACAGTGTTTGAGCATCTTCCTTGCCAGTAGTCTCCCATTGGAGAGTCTTGTCTCTGAGGAGAACTGTACCTGAGCCACGCAGGTAAAAGCTGCCCAGAATCAAGCAGAAAAAAGCCTGCTAGCAACAGCCCTATTTAAATGGTTGCTATCTTGCCTCTGCAGGAAGCTGGGCAGATTTAAAAAAAAATGCAAAGTCAGCTGTGTTGATGCAGTGCTGAGAACTGATTAAGAAGACTTCGCTACTCAATTCTCTTTAAATGAAATGATTTTCAAAATCCTAACGATTTGGATGCCAAAGGAGAGGGAAGAAAGCCCAAGCTGAAGGGAAAAAAATATCACTTTCCAGACACGGGCTATTTTCACAATGAGAGGAAAAATCAGTTTTGAGTTGCTGTAGTGGGGACAAAGGCCGTAGTGCTGTAGATCCGGGCTTCAGGGCCTGTCTTCGAAGTGTGCTGAGGACCCCGTCACTTGGAAAGCCTGCTGACCCAACTGGCCTTCAGCTTGGTCCAGGCTGTGAATCCTACACTAGGCCTTTTCCTGACTCTGGGCCTCTGACCTCATTTTCCTTAGAGCACTTACTTTAGAAGAACTTCAATTATTAATTCTTTCTCTTCTCCTCTGAGACGACAATCTTCTCCTTGCCTCTCACCAGCTTTACAACCCAGGAGTGTCTTTCTCTGGGATCTGGGAGCATCCCTTTGAAATAGAGTCATCAGGAAAGCTAGCGTCCCATCTCCCATTCTCTTTGGGCAGGTAGGAGTCTAACCTCATAAGCACCAATTAGCAAACACACACATTGGCTACTCTCATTGACCAGCCTCTCCTCTAATTTCCTCCAGTATTTTTTCCACCAGCTTACTCCAACACTTAACAGCTCTCCCACGTTGCTTTTGTTCAATCTCTCCCCTCTTTTACGAGAGTCTTGAATAAAGTCTTCTTTGCCAGTTTCTCTGTGTGGCGTAATTTTTCTTTGATGCTGCTCAATCCAAATGCCGTTTCTGAGATTCTGGAATCATGCCATCCCCTGTGGAGCAACCTCTTCCCCCCAGATGGAACCACCCTGGAAGATGCCTCCCCCCTCCCCGCTTTACTTCTGGGCTGGAAGAACCCCCTCTGGCCCCTCCCTCTTTGATCAATAATCCTGGAAATGCTTAGGAGCAATCCTTAGGAGACAGGACACACAGAAAGGGAAGGGAGGGGCCACCCATCCCCATTTCTTGGCTACTCCTTGGGTCTGATCTCTTTTTCCACAAGGTTCTCTCTATTTTGCAATTTTCTTTGAAGAATACATTTTTATTTCTTGGGTGGGAAATAATCTGAAAATGCTGTGCACAGCTGTGAGAGGGAACATCTCTTGAGCAGCTGCATTGGGGTTCCAGGAGTGAGTGTCTCCATGGCTTTCCTTTGAGAAATGGGTGGTCCACTGGGTGGAGATGATCCCCCTAAGTGTGCTGCTTTACAGCCTGGACTCTGGAGTCCACCTGCCTGGACTGATTCTCAAACTCTACTGCATGACGCATGACCCTGTGTAAGTTGCCCAAGTCTCTCCCTGTGCCTCAGTTTCCTCAACCTATAAAATGGGGGCTACTCATAAGGTTGTCATGAGGATTACATGCTTACATGTATAATGCTTAGTGCAGTGCCTAGCACAGAGTAGGCATCCAATAAATGCTTAGCCATAATCATCATCATAAGACCTGCATCATTTTCCTTTAAGGATGTACATACAATTGTTAACAAAGTAACCGTTAAGGAGAAACAGAGTAGGGAAGGAGTTATTTCCTTTTGATTTTGTACTTCCTTGTACTGTTTCAACTTTTTACACCAATGCTTCTTTTATTTAAAGATTTTAAGTAAGTAAACATTTTTTTCTCTCTGGCAAGTAAGTGAGATAGCCTGTTGATAGCATGGCTGGAAATGCTCGTCTAGAAAGAATGCTTTAATAGATCTTTGCCATTTCAGAGGAGAATTTAGTCTTGAAGAGCCCGTTTTTAAAAATGAAAAATAAACATGTGAAACAGCGCTACCTCTTGCGTAATTCCCTCTCCCATGTCCTTTTGATTTGACTGAGTTAAATTTACCTGCTGATCCAACAGCCTCACTGCTGAGAAGACACTGTTTCAGAGATGACCTGCTCTGCAGGGTGGCACCGTGGCATCTTTCAGGGGTGGATAAACATGTATTGTTTTCAACCTGATAATAGAATACCTGTCCGATATTTGCCTTTGTTTAGAAAAATTCACTGTTTTCTTCTTGAGGCGTGTAGGGATGTTCCTGCTCCCTCTGTTTTCCTGCCCCTATTGGCTGAGTCTGAGACCAAGAGAAAGCGGACTTTCTCTAAGAATCTGGGAGCAGTTTTAAAGATTTTTTTTTATTTATTTATTCGACAGAGATAGAGACAGCCAGCGAGAGAGGGAACACAAGCAGGGGGAGTGGGAGAGGAAGAAGCAGGCTCACAGCAGAGGAGCCTGATGTGGGGCTCGATCCCATAACGCCGGGATCACGCCCTGAGCTGAAGGCAGACGCTTAACCGCTGTGCCACCCAGGCGCCCCTGGGGGCAGTTTTAGATCCCCAAGGGCAGCTGAGAAATGAGAGGATGAGGGGCTCAGAGATGGAGAAAGGCAAGAAATTTGACCAGGGAGAGGTTCTGGTAGGAATGATCGAGGGGATCTTTAGAAAAAGAGTGTCCTTGATTTTAAGGTATCCACTGGGCATTAGTATCCCCCACACCCACTGCTCGACATAACTGCTCTTGAGTGATGATTTTGGGGAAAGGGAGGAAAGAGACTGGGGTGGTGGTTGGGGGAGATGAAAAGAAGAGGATAGCTTTAAGGGGACTGACTTGACTAAGGTCATTGTTTAGGGGAAGCAAGAAGTCAAAGCTAGAGGAAGAAAATGCAGCCTGCCTGAGAGGTACTGGGAGTTTGGGCTTCCCATTGTGAGGCACTGGGAGGCTATAGCCATTTCCTCTATTAGCATGGCAGTGACTTCTAGTTGTCCCCCAACATCTATTCTTGCTTTTCATCTAGGACTCTCCTGGTTTCACAAAGCACATGACTGCCTTGCTAGAGACTAGTTTGCTTTACAGCTAGATGTGTCCTTTTGACCATGCATCTTGCCAGTGGAAGGTGAACAAAATGTGTAGTATGAGTAATTTCCATCACTTTCTTGACGGGAAATGATTTATCTCTTATCTCCTCTTTTCTTCCTTTCCATGGGCTAGAACATGGAAGTAGCAGTAAGTCTAGTTTGACCACAAAGATAAGGACCACACCTAGCAGGCTCGTCACACACAGATTCCAGAGCCTTACCCCTAGAGTTTCTGATTCAGTAGATTTGAGGTTGGGCATGAGAATGTGCATTTTTAACCAGTTCTTGTGTGGTGCTGGTGCTGCTGGTCCAGGGACCACAGGAGATGGCACATCAATGAAGTGGAGGAGCCTGGGTCCCCAGACGCTCTTATGGAGCAGAGACATCTAACACTGGGTCATCCCTGGACTGTTACCAGTAGAGTGGAGTAAACTTCGGTCTTGTTGGAGCCACAGTGTTTTTGTATCTTTCTCTTTTTTTAAGAGCAGGTGAACCTGGGGGTGCCTGGGTGGCTCATCGGTTAAGCATCTGCCTTCGGCTTGGGTCTTGATCCCAGGGTCCTGGGATCGAGCCCCAGGGAGCCTGCTTCTCCCCCCCCCACTCGTTCTCTCTCTCTCATAAAGAGCAGTTGACCCTGTATCTTACTTAATACAAATATTACAGGTAAGGGTTACACAGGTAAGGCTGGAGGTCTTGGGGAATCCTGGGTTGCTGGCTCTTAGATTTGACATAGTTGATTTTTATTTGGAAAAATAATAAATCAAAGGCAATTACTTGTTTAATAATATAATGACTTCTTTTATGAGAGTATCACAAGCAGGCAGTAGACTGAAAACATTCTTTCCGTGTCTGCATTATTGCTTCTTTTCTTGCTTTGGGAAAACTCTAAAAACTTGGATGCCTTTGTGTTCTTGTTTAAGTGGGGCAGGTGGTTTCAGTGGTGTTGTTCAGAGATGGATACTTCGGGCATTGTCTTAGAAATAATTGGAAATTCAAATATTTCTTATTATGTGCTTATTAATATAAACATAAAGACAATGATAACAATAATAATGAATATTTTCTGAATGCTTACTAGGTACCAGGTAGTATGTCCTTTGTATGCATTATGCCATCTGCTGTACACTAATTCTGTGAGGAACTGTTACTATTATCTCCATTTTGCAGATGAAATTGAGACTTGGAGGGCTCAAGTAATAGGTCAAGATTCCAATCTGGGTCTGCCAGATACCAAAGCCCATGACCTTAGCCTTGGCAGTATTTTCTCCCTCCCTGGTAGATGACCCACACTGAAATCATTTTCAGGCTCGGTCCATTGAACTTAACATTCGGCTATTTTTTTAGTGTGTTTGTGTTTTCAAATGTAAATGTTGTTTTTTCCTTTGAGCAGTCAGGCCTACCATGCACCATCTAGACTGCCGTGCCCTGGCTCTAGGAACCTGTTGTGGGGACTGTTTGTTGGGAAGAGAAAGGGGCACAGAATTTAAAAGGTGACAAATGGCTTTGGGTTGCCTAGATTTAAGGCTGTGAAAATTTACTACTGTGCAAGATGTTGGATTCCAATACAGGGTGGAGATTTAGGAAGTGATCACCTATCTGTGGGGACAACCATGAGGGAGCCCATCTGGCAGCAGTCCAGGCAGGGACCATGGTAGTTTTCTAAGTTATGTGCCTCTGGAGCAATGTCAAACCCTGACAAACCCAGGCTAGCATGAGTGGGAAGCATTAACCACCATTAGAACAAATCTAAACATCTCTACAGAGGCCCCTCTTGGTTCTGGGCCTCTAGCTGCTTTTTACAATCAATTTTCTCTCCAGCCTCCTGTCTTTCCTTTAAAATTTGCTTGTTCTGGTTCTCATCCTTTTCCTTCATCTATCTATATCCGAGCAGAACCGTTTTTGAATTAATTAATCAGCAGTTAATCAATTAATCCCATTCTTACTTTGACGGGATTATTAGGATCAAGCAATGCCAAGAGCAGAATGTATCTTGAATTCTACACAGACCCTAGGAATGCCTGCATTTTTACGTGAATTCAAAACTGTGAACCACTGTTTTTAAACATGCCGATTAAACATTTGTAATAAACTGTAGGCCCATAGCACCCAGGATTTGACTTAGTTATATTCTCTCTGTATTTTTCAAGGCTTTAGTTTAGGGCTCAGT
Source organism: Ailuropoda melanoleuca (assembly GCF_002007445.2). NCBI lineage: Eukaryota > Metazoa > Chordata > Mammalia > Carnivora > Ursidae > Ailuropoda > Ailuropoda melanoleuca. The sequence goes on from NC_048221.1 coordinate 110,928,165, forward strand.
AAACATTTTCTGTAAAGGGCTAGATAGTCAAATTTTTGGTTTGTAGACCATACGGCCTCTGTTGCAACTACTCACTTTGGTGTTGTAGTAAAAGCAGCTATAGACAATATGTAAATAAATGATGGTGGCTCTGTTCCAATAAAACTTTATATTCAAAAACAAGTGGTGGGTTGGATTGGGCCCATGGGCCATAGTTTGCTTACCCCTCGTTTAGTTGAAGGCAACGAGTTATTCAGTCAGCTGCTGAGGAAAGTCGGAGGAGGAAGAGGTAGTTGAAACTGTGGTTTATAGTGTGAACATTGCAAGCTATCTTGGCATTCTGGCTCCTGCTCAAGACAACAAGATTAAATATGGTAGAGATAATAGAACATGATGAATTTTGTGTTCAAAATATGACCTTGAATATATAGGATGGGGGTAAACTTGCTGAGAGGGAATTCGCGTAAAAAAGACCCGAGTCTTACTTTGTCTTAAAGAGAAAGAGTCTGGGAAGCCTTTGCCTGTGAACAGAGACGACCGAATTGGGTTGGATTGCAGGTTGACTGGGTGTAAATCAGTGATGTTATAGTCCTGCTGGGTTCTTTGCTGGTCAGATCACCCCTGGAGTGTGGTGTGCAGCCTGGACATCTTATTTTGAGAGTCCATTGACAAATTAAAGTGCATCTCAAGAAGGGAGACTAAGACGGTGAGGGGCCAGGACACCATTGTCTGTGAAGAATCATGAACTGAGCTGCTTATCTTTAGTCAGTGAAGAGAGGACCAAACTGAGGATTGTCATTATCTTCATTTATCTGTCACAAAGGGAGTAGGACCTGTATGTGGCTTAAGGGCCATGACACTTGCACAATTAGTACTTGACTGAACAATGTACAGAGAAGTTCCGGGAAGGGGAGTCAGGCCTGGGATGGGATAAACTTGCTAACAGTGAGAGTGGTCTGTCAATGGAATGGCTGCTTTGGTTACTTCTGAGCACCAGGAGAGTGCCAGGTGCTAAACAGTCACTGGGATGCAGTAACATTTTCCTCTGCAGTGGGGAGACCGAGTTTTTTTATACTCTTAACACAATAGCCTTTAAACAAAGATAAAAAGAGTGAGGCCAGATGGGTTATTTTTATTGTTTGTAAAATCCAATAGAAATAGTCTCTATAGTGTATAATGTCTTTGACTGAGCAGGCATTCAGGTATCAAGGGGGATAATAAACACTGTTTTCAACAAATTGCTTGTATCATTCAATAGGGAAGAGGGAGAGATAATAATGTAGTACTTTGTAAGTTTGTCAGGTGGCCAGTACCGCCTGGATCCTGTTACCAAGGCTTTTGAAAGATGCAGGGTGATTCAGAAATGTGTAACTTTATTAGGGGTTCTATAAGAATAGTGAAGTCCTCTGTTACGGAACAGTCTGTCTCTCTATTCTTCACACTATCTATCCTCTGGGTCAAGTCACGGAGCATTTGCTATGAGCCCGGAATAGGTCTAAGCATTTGATGTATATTGATTTTTTTATTCCGCTATAGCAGTGGTGCTCATCCAAGGATGATTTTGCACCCCAGAGAACATTTAGTAATATCTGGGAGACATTTTGCTTGTCATGACTGAGGGAGGGTGAAGTGCTACTAGAATCTAGTGGTTGGATGCCAGAAATGCTGCTTAATACCCTACAATGCCCCGGACCGCTCTCCACAACATGGAATTATCCAGACCCAAATGTTGATAATGTTGAAGTTGAAATTCCCTGTTGTATAGGATAGTAGGCGCCATTATATCCATTTTACAGACAGAGAAACTGGGAAGTTAGAAAACTGGATAACCGTATGTTACTGTCTTGCCTCCTTGTTTATTTAGTGATGTTATAATGCATGTTGTCTAGGAAGTACTATGTGCGGTTGTTATCTTTATCTTTTGGAACCAGTACAAAAATGGAATTCTAGGGGCACCTGGGTGGCTCAGTTGGTTAAGCGTCTGCCTTCGGCTTGGGTTGTGATCCCAGAGTCCTGAGATCAAGCCCTGCATCAGGCTCCCAGCTCTGTGGGGGGCCTGCTTCTCCCTCTACCTCTCTTTCTCTCTTTCTGTCTGTCTGTCTCTCATGAAAAAATAAAATAAAAAAAATGGAATTCTGTTTTCATTTTCTATTTTATACTTAATAGATACAAAAATTCTTAGTGAGTAACCCAGTTCTCTCCTGAGGAGTTTGTTGGTGGAGTCAGACCAAAGGTGCAGGGAGACTCTGGAAGCTTGAGGAAAAGAGGGCGGCATGGTCCATTATTTCTCATTGTGTGTGGTGCTCTTTAGTGCTGATGGCAGAGAAGTAACCTGCTACCTGTGGAGTTAAGTACAGGTAAACAGTACTTCCTCCCTAGAGCTGGTTTATGTGTCAGATAAAGAAACCACTTAAGTCTGTGACTTTAAGAACTAGATCAAAATTCTCTGTTTTTCTTCTTCTCTGTGGTCCTTAATCCTGACACTAATCCCTAGCTGCGGACCTGAATTTCTCCTAGAAGTAACTTGTTGCTCACTGTGATAAAGCATTTTAAGGCACAAATGTGTTATCTGGGAGGGATGACCTAAATTAGGTTTCTGCATTTGTTCTAGAGGTCTCTCAGGATTCTTAGGGAAGGAGAGAGAGGACAGGGGATTTCAGTGGAGAGAAAAAGAAAAAGGAAAACGAAACGTCATTTATTACAAGGGAAGTGCTACCATGCTGGGGCCCGAGAAGGAATGGAAATTGAAACATTTGCTTACTCAGTTGGTAGGAAACTGGCCCTTTCTTCTTTCTCCATTTTTAGCTCCTGCTGCTTTGGCTCCTTCCCCCTGAGACAGTCCCAGTGATGGTATGTATGTTCCTGTGCAGAGTGGGTGTGATTCACCTTCGAGATTTCAGGAATTGGCGCAAAGCTTGGGGTACCTTTATAGATGCATCTGCTCAACTGGCATTTATGGAATGCCTCATATGTATCTGGCACAGTGCTAGGTATTGGTTCCTGACTTAAAGAGGCTAAAAATCATGAGTAGGAACCAAGTAAGTAAAATGAAGGCTACACGCGGTATGGAGAGAGCTCTGAATAAAGTATGCACGGGGTGCTCCGGGGCCTCAATGCACCCAAGTCAGACTGCAGGTGGAGGGTCATCAGGAAAAGTCTCCTGGAGTAGAAATCTCTTCGCTTGATTTTTGAAGGCTCAGATCTAGTTAGCCAGTAAGAAAAGTGGTAGAAATGTATCACAGCCCAAGGGAGTAGCATGGGCAGGGAACAGAAGTGTAAACTTTGAAAAGGAGACAAATTGTAAGGGGTTCAGCAAAATAAATGTGAGGGGGGTGGAGATGAGGCTGGGGGTGTGGACAGTAGCCACAGCAAGAGCCTTCATGGCATTCTGAGGGCTTTGGATGCTGACCCAAAAGCTGCAGGACTCCGCCGAGGGCACGGATTATGCTTTCAGAAGTGACCTCGGGCAGCTGTTTGCAGAATGGATTGGAGAGCGGCCAGGTGGGCAGCAGGAAGTGGTATTGGGAGCTTTTGTTGTAGTGCAGGTGAGAAGCACAGAGGCCTTGAATGCCCAACTCATCGTAGCAATGGCCAGGAAGGAAACGATTTGAGAGATGCTTGGAAGTAGAATCTACACAGGGTGGTGGCTGCTTTGATGTCAATAATGACAGGATTCTTTCTGACTCCCTTGAAGTTAGGTATGGCCATGTGACTTGCTTTGGCCAATGAAATATGAGTGGAAGCACTTTTATTACGTCTCATCAGAGATTGCACTGTTTGCAATGAGACTGAAGTTCCCAAAATTTTTAACAAAAGATTTTGGTAGAATATAACATTAAAAAAAACCCAAGATAGGCAATAGAGCATTAACCCTTGTGAGTTTATTTTTCTACAGACTTTTCAGCATTTCACTCCTATGTTTTTCTACATCTTAACTGGAGATGCTCTTCAGCACAAAGACACACAGACACACAGACACACATAGACACACACAGGCACACACAGACACACACGCACACATCTCCACTCAGGCTAGGATGTAAAGTTCTAAAGGTATTTAAAGAGAACAGAAAAGTTTCACTTTGGTTTGGATTGCAGCCCAGTGATGAAGAGAGAGAGGTTAAATGGTCCAAGTTGTTGGTTTCTAGTGTCCTTCTCTTCCAGCGGTTTGGGCATGGCCTTGCAGTCAGCTCTGCAGTATTCATGGACTAATTAATGAGGACAGTCTCCATGTGCCTCTTTCCTCCTTTCTCTCCCACTTGTTCTGCTGACCTGCTTTTCTGGCCACTTCATTGCTAACGGCACTGTTGTGGCAGGGAAAGAAGACCGAGCTAAGTCAGTCTGATTTGCTAGTACCTGCTCCACGGAACTGGTAGAGGGACTGAAAGATGACCCAGGAGAGTAGTCTACTGATAGCAGTTAAAAAAATTCAGATCATTCTCTTCCTCAGCTGCAAAAAGTAATTTGATGAGTGTTGACTTCAGGGTTGAGAACTCCCTCCCAAGAAGTTATTCTGTGGGTTATGAAATAGGTCATCTTGAACCTGTATCTCTGTCCACCACTTGAGAACTACTATACAGTCTTCGATGGTCCATAAAATGAGATGGGTCTTTAAAAGGTTCAGGGTGAGGATGTCTGGGGTATGTGGCCTGGAAGGAGATGCCCTTTGCAAAATTTCTTTTCTGCCCTTCTCCCCTACCAACTGCCAAGATTTAAAGTCACTATCAGACAGAGAGATGAGCTCTGGAAGTCTCATTTATTACCAAGATGCAAAGGTACTGAAATAACCACAAAGAAATGAGATTCTTTCTTCAGATTTCTGAAGAAGGAAGTGAATTGATCTGTGACTTAGAGGTGTCTCCTTCAGTTAATCATTGCTGACTCTTCACTGCCTGCAATTACTATAAATCACCATGAAACTGTAGAGAAAACTGACACATGCAGCATGGAAGGAAGTGGAAATGGCCTGCATATTGCTACATAGGCTTGCTGAAACAGGAGTCCTGTTTTTCAGATGTAGCACCTGACACAGAAGGCAGGGGATGACAAATGTGTCTGAATTATTGGTTAGCAAAGCTGGCCTCGCTTGGCTGACGGTCATCTGATGGTCGCTGCCCTCTTCCATCTGCTTCACAAGTTCATTGCCAGTAGGGGAAACATGCTTTGCTTAGAACCATGTCCCAGTGCTGCCGGATGCTTTGATAAATCACAAGAACCTGAAGGTGACTGAAGAAAATATCTTTTGCACTCTGTCCTGCATCAGAGTCCCCCTGGTTAGCTGGTTCCACCTTGACAAGACTAAATCTGGGATGCTCTTTCCTGATAGGGTGGGGAACAGAGAAGGCAGCTCTGATTTTCAAATAAGGGCCCCTGGCATACTGTATCTACTCCCACAGTAATGGCCCTGGAAAGCTAACTAAGACAGCTGTGTTTTATGAGAACCTTCATAATGCTTTGCAAAAGTGTTCCCTCTCCTAGTGGTTCTGCCTGAAAGCACAAGGCCCTTCTTTTTTTGGGGATAAGATATTATTCAGTGTCCTTAAATGTAACCTTTATTCTTGCAGGCCCCAGTAACTGGAGGCAATAACTGAAGAACGTAGGTGTTTGTGACTTGCGATCCCTATCACTGGTCTCTCCCTTAGTAACCGGACACACAGGGGGCACCTCTCTGTGCTGTGTGGCAGCCATCGTGAACCTGATCTTGCCTCCACTTGGGTTCCCAATATTCACTGTAGTTCTCCAGTGGATTGATCTCACTTCTTATGGCCATTGCTTTGGCTCCATTACTGCTGAGTCATATACATCATTTGGGGAGGTGAGAGATTTAAGATGCATCACCAGCAATAAGGTCCGAACGACAGAATTCAAAGACAGTGCCAATAGAAATGGAAAGGAATCAACAGGCTTGGTGACTGGATGGCTTGCAGTCATTTAGGGAATTGGGGTTCCATGCAGGTAAGCTAAGGAAGAACCTATTTATATAAACAGAGTAAAAAAGAAAATAATTAAAGGGAAGGTAGGAAGAGGAAACACAGGTGGGGATTGCATGGGGTCTAGTGGGACAAATGGTGAGTTCTGTTCCAAAATGGATGTAGAATTGGTGAGCTGGCAAAGAAGGCAGGTGATTTTGGGGTCATGTTTGGTAGGACGCTGGAAATCTTAGAAGGAACTGAGATTCGGAAGTGAGGTCCGCACTAGTGAGGTAGGTTTGAGTCTTTTGTGCTGATGCGATACTAGCTAGACCCAAGGGAGTAGGTCCGATTGCACAGGAAGAGGCATGCCTGGAAGAGAGAAGAGACCGGTAGGGGATATCTGAAATGTTTACATTTGAGGGCTAGGAGGAGACAGGTGCACAGGCAGTGGGGCCTGTGGAGCAGCCGTAGGATGGAGCCTAGAAGGAAAACAGTCTCAGGAGAGGGCAGCTACATTAAATGTGGCAGAGGGGTCACATAGGAGGAGGACTGAGAGGAGGCCAAAGGATTTCCTATTAGAAAGATACCAAACATATTGGAGAAAGCATTTTTGGTGAAGTATTTGACACAGAAGCTCGGATTCTGGGCAGTTGAGAGGGGACTGAGAGAGGGAGAACCATGGGTGGTGAATGTGATGTGTGTGTGAGCTTGATGGGTAGAAGGAAAGTTACCTGATGTGGAGACAGGGCTGAGGACACACGGAAGAGGCATCTTACCCTGAGGCATCATGGGAGGCAGTAAGCATTCAAGAGAGTGAGATGGGCTGATCATGTGACAGAATATAGGAGGAGGTATGAAGGATGGGAACCAAAGCCCAGTGATCACCATTAGCATTGGAGACGGGTTGAGATCCTTACTTTGCAGACTGAAGAGGCCAGAAGGTCAGGGGAAGTACTGAAGTTACTTTGAGGTGAAAGAATGGGGAGGTGACAGAGAGAACCTTAAATTTTTCAGTGAAGTGGGAGGCTCAGAAAGAAGGGTGTGGGGGTATTTTAAGATTTTGAAAGAACAGATTAGATTGGAATTGCTGCCATATGGAACAGGACAGATAGTTAATAAGGATGAATAAAAAGATTAGTGAACAGCCGAGGCGGAATAACATAGATTTATAATGGGAGCTGGTCAGCTGGCTTTTATAATTTTCCGTAGCTTGGCAACAGGAGTAGATAAAATGGGTGATTGGGTTTATCCAGTGCTAAGGATTGGCATGATTAGGGTCATTACAGGTTGGGAGTAGATCTGGGAAGAGGACTTCAAGGTGTCTCTATGTGTTCCTGTTTAACCACAGAGACCCCTTGATGAGTAACAGAGAGGCCCCAAAGTCCCAAATGCCACAGCACAAATGAGCTTGCCAGCTTTCTTTCACTCAAGAGCTTCTCAGAGATTTTCCTGATACAGTACCTTTCAAAGAGTCTTTTTCATGGAAGGGAGTGTGGAGAAATGGGAGCACTGCTGAGAGGATGAGGAAGTCTTGGAAATCAGGGGCAGTGGGCTTCTAATCTATGCCAAGAACTGCATCAGTTAATCCTTTCTGTAAGGCTGTGAAATAAGCACAGAAGGCTCAGACACGTGTCTCGGGTTGCCAGGATTGTGAATCAGAAAATGAGCCAGGATTCAAGCCCAGGTTTGTGTGGCGCCAGAGAGCGTGGACCAGGCACTGCCCAACATCACCACCTTCCTTGAAGCGATAGAAATTTCTGGGAAGGGAAGTGGCTGATTGGTTTCATCACTGAGTCCTGGCGTAGCTCTGAATGTGGGGTTAAGTCTGCCACTGAAAAGGCTTGGGCAGATGTGGACAATAACCAGGGACGAGATTGTTTCTGGTGTGGTGTGAATTCCTTATAACTCATTTCTTAGGAGAATGCTCCTTACTTCTTTTCTCATGAGCTTGGAAATTTGTGTTTAAGCTGAAGGTGGAAACATTCCGAAGTATCTCTTGCCTACATAATGCTACTTTCCATTTCCTTCTTGGTGGAAGCAGGATGGGCTAGGATTTGAGTGAGAGAAGCATGTGTCATTTACTTGCCTTCCTATGGAAAATCTCCTGGCAGGAAGCAATATGCATTGTGTCCTGGGCAGTGGACAAAGGCCCTTGGAGGGGGAAGTATGGTGGTAGCTGACAACGAATGAACTAAAGCTTGAAAAGAAAAAAGAAAAGGAAAGGAAAGGAAAGAAAAAAGAAAAGAAAAAAAGAAAAGAAAAGAAAAGAAACATCCTGACGGGACCACAGGAGCCAAGACAAAGAGAGCTGCGAGCATAAGTGATGTGGGGACCAGGAGCCCAGAGCCAAAAGCAGACCCAAAGCCTACAGCTAGAGGCTTGTATGTCTTAAAAAATAAAAACATCCCCCCTGGGGCTACTATGACCAGGAAAGCCAACATTTTAGAAGATGAAGAGCTGGCCTCCTTTCATTTCTGAGTTTTATTCTGCTCAGAGCTGGGAATAGAGGAACAGGAGCTTGGTTAGTTTTTAAGTTCACTATTGTGGTAGGCAGCCTCTCAAATAACCCTCAATAATCTCCACAACTGGTGTGCCCGGCAGTGCGTGAGCTACACCTAGCACTTGCTTCTAACAAAGAGAATGCAGCAAGAGTAATGGTGTCACTTTTAAGACTGGGTTACAGAAAGCCTGGGACTTCTTGCTAGCTCCCTCTTGCCCTCTCCCCCGCTTTTTCTGATGGATACATCTGCCGTGCTGTGAGCTGCCCTGTGGAGGCCCACCTGGCAAGGAACCAAGGGAGGCTTCTAGCCAACAGTCTGTGAGGAACTGAGGCCCTCAGTCCAACAATCAGCAAGGATCTGAATGCTGCCAACAGCATGTGAGCTTGGAGGTGAATCTGCCTCCAGTTGAGTCTTGAGATGACCGTGACCCCAGGTGATCTTCACGGCAGCCTTGTGACACTGAGCCGTAGGACCCATCTAAGCAGCACCCAGATTCCTGACCCACAGAGACTGTGAGATAATAAGTGTGTGTTTAAGATGTAAAGTTTGGGGGCAATTAATTGCACAGCAATAGATAACTAATGCAAGTCTGTAAATTTCCACATGACTACTTTATAAGCCTTTGGAGTAAAATAGGCTCTTCCTGAAAAGGCAGAAAAAAATGCTTTATAATCACTCTGGGCCATATGGCATTGCTGCTCGTGAGTTTGTAATCCGCCTTGCCAAGACATTGACGACCTCTTGGAAGAAACTGGAGAATCTAATGTCTCAATGTCTTCTGGTGGTGCCTATTACTCTGCTTGGGCTCCTAGATATAAAGGGCTGTGAAAAATTTTTGGTTTGTGGTTTAGTAACTCTTAGAACCCACTGAGGAAATGGACAGATCTGTTAGTGGTGTTAAGGTCAAGTTTTAGGCCAGGGTAGAGCCAGACCCTTATCAACTGGGCACTCTCTTTTCTATAGGAGTCTGCTGTTTCACTGGGCTCTGTCCTGGATGGTGGGCCATCCCCTTCCACTCCCAGACAGTGTTCTGCTGTTCCTGACCTTACCACAGCAAACTGTCTGAATTATTAACCATATTATTTTTGTTTTGTTTTGTATAATTTTTGTTTTGTTTTTGCATTCCCTGTCAAAACATTGTTTTCTAAAGTTACTTAGGTCAGTTTCTCTCTTTCTTTTTTTCTTTTTTCTTTTTTTTGAGAGAGAGTGAGAGTCGGGTGGGGGGAGAAGGGGACAGGCAGAGGGAGAGGGGGAGGGAGAGAATCCTAAGCAGGCTCCATACCCCTCACAGAGCCCAGTAGGGGGCTCTGTCTTACAACCCAGAGATCATGACCTGAGCTGAAATCAAGAGTTGGATGCTTAACCGACTGATCCACCCAGGCGCCCATCTTTCTTTCTTTTTTAAAAAATTGGATTATAATTAACATACAGTGTTACATTAGTTTCAGGTGTATAATGTAGCAATTCAACAATTCTATACATTACTCGGTGCCCATCAAGGTAAATGTAGTCCTAATCCCCATCACCTATTTCACCCAATCCCCTCTGACAACTACCAGTTTGTTCTCTGTACTTAAGAGTCTGGTTTTTTGTTTGTTTGTTTGTTTCTTTTTTTGTTTGTTCATTTGTTCTGGTTCTTAAATTCCACGTATGAGAGAAATCATATAGTTTTTGTCTTTCTCTGACTTATTTCACTTAGCTTTATACCCTCTAGATCCATCCATCTTGTTGCAAATTAACCGTGCTGCTTTTCATTAACTCTAGATCCAAGTATTTTTCTTACACCAGCCTTTTAAGATACCTCTACTTTTTTTTTTTTTAATTGCTTACTGTACTGGTAGTTCACTTAACGTTTTTCGCTTGAACTCTATCCTGACTCCAGCCACCCATCATCATTGTACAGGAGGAAAAAGGCCAGATTTGGCCTTAAATTATAGCATCTGGAAAAAGGTTTTAGTGTTTTTCTTCCTTGAGGCTGATATCTTATCCTTTCATTGTACCACTCATAGATAATTGTTAAGGAAGCTCCTTACTTGGCAATGTTTCAATTTATTCTTGGGTATCGAAACTGATGTTTGAAAAAGGTGCTACATGAGATAGTCTCTTCTAATGGCCTATGTGCATTTCTTTCCACCCACACTTGGAATAGAAGTAATTGTATTACATTTGAATTTCAGGTACTTATTAGCTAAAAGATAATGAAGCACCCCTCCTTGCCTACCCCCAAATGACAGTTACTGCAGACCCTCTCTCCCCTCAAACTTCCAACGCTTTCTTTCCCAGCATGCTGGTGTTCACGCATCCTACTTGTCGGGGACATCAAAGCAAGTGGACATGGTTCCCACTGGCTGCTCACCTGCCAGTGTCTGCCTTTGAAACTCATACCAAATGCTTCTACTTATGCACTGGATCCCATCTTTCTCTTCTGCTCTCAGGACATCACTACAGCCACTCTCCCCTTCTCTCTTACATCACTGACTATTTGTTCTTTTTTTTTTTATTAAAGATTTTATTTATTTATTTGACAGAGATAGAGACAGCCAGTGAGAGAGGGAACACAAGCAGGGGGAGTGGGAGAGGAAGAAGCAGGCTCACAGCAGAGGAGCCTGATGTGGGGCTCGCCCATAACGCCGGGATCACGCCCTGAGCCGAAGGCAGACGCTTAACCGCTGTGCCACCCAGGCGCCCCTGACTATTTGTTCTTTACTGGATCATTCTTATGACCATTATATCTGCCATCTTAAAATAGGGAATCTTCCCTAGTCCATTTCTCCACCTGCTGCCACTCCATTCTTTGCACCAGCTGCAACAAAATCCTCGAAAGCAATATCTGACTCCCTGTCTCTAATTTCTTTTCTCCTGATTACCCTTAAACCTGTTTTATCAGGCTCTTTCCTAAATCCTTCCTGGAAATGACTCTTGTCAAGGTTACCTATGACCTCAGTCTTCATCTTGCTTGAACTGTTAGCAGCATTTGGCACACGCATTCCTTCCATAGTCTTTGATATACTTCCTCTGCTTGGCTCCATTGTACCATACCCTCCCAGTCACTCCTCCTTGGCTTCCTTTGCTGGTTCCTTCTCTTCTCCCTAGTTTTTTTAACATAGGAGTGTCCTAGGTCTTCGTCCTTGATATTTCTCCTCTTTTCTATCTCTAGTCACTTCCTTGGTGGTCTAAACCAGTTTCACGGCTATTAATACCATCTATATGCCAATGACTCCAAAATTGATATGTCCAGTCCAGACATTACATTCCGGATCCTTATATCCATCTGTCTACTTGGCATCTCCACTTGGATGTCTAATCAACTTCTTAAACTGAATCTGTCCCAAACTGAATTCTTGTCCCCTGATTTTGGTCAAACATGCAACAGCTGCATCCTTCCCTATCTTAGTTGATAGCAATCTATTTCATTGTTTAAGACAAAACACTTGGAATCACCCTTGACTCTTTTCTTTCTCTCACACTCCATGTCTAACAGTCAGGAAATCCTGTTGGCTTTATCTTTAAGATTGATCCAGAATCTGGCCACTTTTCACCACCTTGTCTGCTATCACCCAGATCCACGTGGCATCATCTCTTGCATGGATTCCTGTAATAGCCTCCTGGGTCTCCGTGCTTCTATTCTTGCTTCTCTATATCTTCTTCCAACAGAGCAGTCAGATCAATCCTTTTGAAAGATCATGTCACCTCTTTCTCAAAGCATTCCCAAAGCTCCCATTTCACATCAGTGTCCTTGAAGTGGCCTGCCTGATTTGAATCCTATCACTTCTGTGATCTTGGCTGTGGTACTTAACTCCTCTAAGCCATTGGCTCCTCATCTGAAAAGTAGAGAAAAGTAGAAATCTTAACACTATAGGATTGTCCAAAGGGTTAACTGAGATAATACGTGTACTAGTAAAAAAATAAAAGTGGTTATTTTATCAATTTTACCAGCAATTATTAAATAATATTGTTAAGGTTAAGGACCTTAACTCGGAATTCAAGGCCATTTATATTTTTCCCCAGTCTTTTTTTTTTTTTTAAAGATTTTATTTATTTATTCGACAGAGATAGAGACAGCCAGCGAGAGAGGGAACACAAGCAGGGGGAGTGGGAGAGGAAGAAAGCAGGCTGATAGTGGAGGAGCCTGATGTGGGGCTTGATCCCATAACGCCAGGATCATGCCCTGAGCCTAAGGCAGACGCTCAACCACTGTGCCACCCAGGCGCCCCTTCCCCAGTCTTTTTTAATACTGTATTTCTCATGGTTCTCCCCTGTTTTTCAGTTTTCTTGCTTATAAAATTTGCAAAATGGAGATAATCCCTGCCCTTCCTCATAGGGCTGGCACATCAAGGTCCTTTTATTATAGAAGGGGCTGCACAAATGGAGGATATTGTCATCCTATTTCCAAGGACTAAAAGGGCTACTCTTTCTCTGCAATAATAACATGATGCTTTTCCTTCAAATGTTTCACCTGGGAACCTGAAAAAACAAACAAATGTGTGTTGCTATGGCGACATCAGAAAGGGAATTCGCACCCAAAGAAGTTGTAAGTACTGCTCCTGAGCAGGCTTCAGGGATGGGTACTTGATTTGACAATTTAGAAAACAGAAAAGACCCTTGCTTCTCTGCCTTGTGATACTATTAGTACTTGTCAGCTCTGTTTGATTAATTAATGTTCCAGCAGAAAAGAAATGCCACTCATTGTGTATTCTACTTGGTGCTTAAATTTGATGGGGTTTGTTTCTCTCTTTTAATTGAAATGCTTCCCACACAAAAGAATCAAGGTCAGCTTGTTAGATTCTCAGAGAGTTATCCATTCACCTTTAGGCCCAGAGCACAATCATTTCAGTGCACATTGTGACAAAAGAAAATGTGTCATTATTCAGTCATCTCATAAAAAATTTTGTAAAAAACATTGCTGTAATGTTTGAGTTCAGCCAATGGATGGACCTCAGGAGATGAAAGATTGTGGCCTAGATCGTTGTTGAGGGGTCTTGAACTCATGTATTTGAGGTACCCTGCAAGACTCCTATGTGAGACCTGATCCTTTTAATCCTGCCTTTGCAGCTTTGTCCCTCTAAAGTTGTCTAGATTGTTGGAGCTGGACAGCAGGTTGGTGGAGGAAGAGGGAAGAGTTCCTGGAAAGAAGTGAGGCACAGCCGGTTCTCTGCAGAGAGAACCCAGACTAATGTCCCATTAGTTTTCTATTTTGAATTAGAGTAGGAGGCTAGGATATGTGAACAACAAAAATAAAAATCTGATGTAATGAACAGAGGTTGGAGCCACCATCAAATACCTTAAAGTTGGTACTTACTATATTTAGCAACTGAAAAATTGTTACCATGTATATGGTATTCAAAAAGAAATTTAATTTACTGCCTATGTTGGGGGCTTGGGTCATCTGTGAAGCATTGTAATATGGTAGGAGATATGCTTTGTGATCCTCAGTGGTGAGATATGATAGGAGCATAACCATCATGGGCTAGTTCCACACCAGCTGCATGTCCTTGTGCTAGATGTTGAATTCCTTTGTCCCTCAGGTTCCTTCTCTGTAAAATGAATGATAAGATAATAACGATAATATTTTGTAGGGTTGTTGTGAAGTTTAAATGAGAGAATGTATGTGAAACTAATTGGAATGAGGTTAGATCCTTTGAATCCACATGCTTTCAGGACCATAAAGGGCTGAAATGAGCATGAAAAGATCATAACATGATCCCCCCTCCCCCCAGGTGTGCCAGGAAAGTAAATGGACAAATAATATAAATATAATGCAAGGGATTAAATATTTTTTAAAGCAAAATGATTAGAAAAACAGGGGAATCAAATGAATTTTGACTAAGGACAAATCTGAATGCTTTGGAGAAGGTGGGATGGGTGGATAGAATTAGTGGTGGGGAGGTAGACAGACTTTCCAGGTGGAGGGGAGATCAAAAGCCAAAGCCCAAAGTCTGGAGAGCACAGAGCCGGGTAACCTTATCAGGGTGGCTTTCCAGGAACAGGCTGTCTGGAAGGGCCTTGAAAAAGAAGCCTGGAGTCCAGTTAGTTGAGATTGAATGCTGCTAGATGGGTAGTTTGGGTTTTATTCTGTAAAAAATTGGAAGCTGTTTAAGTGGTTTTTTTGTTTGTTTTAATTTTTTAGCAGTTGAGTGACAATGACCAAATATGTGCTTTAGGAAGATAATCCTGGCTCTCGTATGTCTTAGGGGTGATGGGCAGGGAGACTGCAATGTTCTAGGGGAGGGATGATGGGGGCCTGAAATCAGGGGAGGAAATGGATGTGGGAGATGTCGCTGAGAGAGAATCTACAGAATTTGGCTACTTACCAGATGTGATGGCTCAGGCTGAGACAGGCCAAGTCTTAAGGTTAGCCCTGACACTTTTTGGGAGGCTTCATGACTGGGAAGGTAGACAGGCTAGGGACCTGTGGTTGTTAAATGACTAATTAGGATCACCAACCAGTGGTAGGAAGGGTGGGGGAAACTTGGTGAAGCACATAACCACCACAGGTCGCATTGAAGGGCCCTGGATCTGTAACTCTGGCTGGGGGATGGAGAGCACAGTGCTCACACTATCCAGGTACTCCGGGAGATGAAGCCTTTTTCCCACCTTCCTATTTCCAGCCAAGGTAGGTGTCAAGGTCTTACCTTATTTGGTCTTTCTTTTGCTCTCCAGCAGCCTGTCTGAAGACCGAGGCTTTGCCCAACCTTCCGCAGTCAGAGGGAGTCAGCCGCCATAACTGAGGTGAGGATGCTTCTTTGGGAACGTTTACTGCACTGCCAGCCTGAGTCCCAGCCCTGGTCCAGCCACCAACATCGGGGGGCAGGCACACTTAATGTCCAGGAGTTGGCATATAGGACTCAAGTAATTTTTTTTATTATTATTCTTTTCTGCCCTTTTCTTTAGTTCCACTTACCATCCTTATCTAATCCTTCAAGAAGAAGTTCTTGAATGCCCACTGTGTACATGGGATGAGGACATTCTTATAATATGAATTAGATGTTGCCCTTGAGGAACTTTATATGTTGCTTACTGTGCTTTCCTGTATGTTAAGAGAAAAGAAACTGCCCAGCGAGAGTTACACAGTTTTAGAGTGGCCTTGCTCTTCAGCTCTGTTGATTATCGGCATTATTTTTGGTTAGAGCTTGCAGTCTTTATAAGTCTAGTCTAACTCTCTTATTTTACAGACCTGAAATAGGCTCAGAGAGGAGGTCAGATGACTTCAAAGACGACACAACTAGATTGTGTCAAACTTGGGTTTGGAACTCATGTTTTCCAGCATGTGTCTTTTGAAATTCCCGTCTCTTTGAAGCTGAATACTCCAGAATAAGTTATCACAAAAATATCCTAGCATAAAATCTTTTTTTTGGCAGAGGAGTCAAAGGGTAGTAACATGAATTTTATTTTGTTTTAAAAATATTTTTATGTATTTTGACAAATAAAAATTATATGTATTCAAGACATACAACATGATGTTTTTATATATGTATACATTGTGAAATGATTATCACAGTCTAACTAGCATATCCATCACCTCCCATAGCTGTGTATGTGGTGAGAACACTTGAGATCTCTCGGCAAATTCCAGACATATAATACATTATTATTAACTACAGTTACTATGGTGTACATTAGGTTCCCAGAACTTATTTATCTTATTGCTGTAAGTTTGTACCGTTTGATCAGTATCTTCCCTTGTCCTCCACTCTCAGCCTCTTGGTAACTACCATTCTACTCTCTATTACTAAGTTTGACTTTTTTTTTTTTAATTTTAGATTCCTCATGTAAGTTGGATCATGTAATATTTGTCTTTCTGTGTCTGGCTTATTTCACTTAGCATAATGTCCTCTAGGTTCACCCATCCAGGGTCAGAATTTTCTTCTTTTTAAAAGGCTGAATAATATTCCATTGTGTGGAATAATATTCCATTATACTTATACTTAAGTATTTCATTTTTTTGGGTGCTGTTGTAAATGAAATTTATTTTTATGGGGCTCCTGGGTGGCACAGCGGTTAAGCGTCTGCCTTCCGCTCAGGGCGTGATCCCGGCGTTGTGGGATCGAGCCCCACATCAGGCTCCTCCACTATGAGCCTGCTTCTTCCTCTCCCACTCCCCCTGCTTGTGTTCCCTCTCTCACTGGCTGTCTCTATCTCTGTCAAATAAATAAATAAAATCTTTAAAAAAAAATAAATGAAATTGTATTTTTAGTTTCAAATTCCAGTTTTTCACTTCTGGCATATAAGAAAGTAATTGACTTTTGTATATCAACTTTATATCCTGGACTTTCTGTACTTGCTTATTAGTTCCAGGAATTTTTAGTCTATTCTTTGGGATTTCCTACTTAGACAATCAGTTATTGGAAAACGAAAGTATTTTTTCCCCAATATATATATTGAGTCCAATATTGTATTATGTGTGTGTGTGTGCACACACACAAATATACATATATATATACACACACACATAAAAATATACATATATATATATCCTTGTTTTAAAAAATTCTCTGATAATCTTGGTCTTTTATTTATTTATTTTAAAATTTAAATTTAGGTAGTTAACATACAGTGCAATATTGGTTTCTGGAGTAGAATTCAGTGATTCATCATTTACATACAACGCCCAGTGCTCATCATTACAAGTACCCTCCTTAATACCAGCCTCCCATCTAGCCTACCCCCCCCACCTCCCTCCATCAACCCTCAGTTTACTCTCTATCATTAAGAGTCTCTTATGGCTCATTTCCCTGTCTTTGTTTTTTTTTTTTTCTTTTCCCTCTTCCCATATGTTCATCTGTTTTATTTCTTAAATTCCACATATGCATGAGATCATATGGTAATTGTCTTTCTCTGACTTACTTATTTCACTTAGCATAATACACTCTAGCTCTATCCACGTCACCACAAATGGCAAGATTTCATTCTTTTTGATGGCTGAGTAATATTCCAGTGTGTGTGTGTATGTGTGTGTGTGTGTGTGTGTGTGTGTGTGTCTATACACACACCATATCGTCTTTATCCATTCATCAGTTATGGACACTTGGGCTCTCTCCATAGTTTGGCTATTGTTGATAATGCTGCTATAAATATCAGCGTGCAAATATCCCTTTGAATCTGTATTTTTGTATCCTTTGGTAAATACCTAGTAGTGCAATTGCTGGATTACAGGGTAGTTCTATTTTTAACTTTTGAGGAACCTCCGTACTGTTCTCCAGAGTGGCTGCACCAGTGTGCATTCCCATCAACAGTGGAAGAGGGTTCTCCTTTCTCTGCATCCTCACCAACATCTGTTGCTTCTTGTGTTGTTAATTTTAGTCATTCTGACAGGTGTGAGGTGGTCTCTCGTTGTGGTTTTGATTTGTATTTCCCTGATGATGAATGATGTTGAGCATCTTTTCATGTGTCTGTCAGCCATCTGGATGTCTTCTTTGTAAATTGGTATATTTAGACTATTCATATTTAAAGTGATTTTTGCTATTTTATCCACTCTGTTTTTGCTTGCATGGTTTCTGATAAATCCACTGTAATTCTTATCTTTAGTACTCTATAGGTAAAGTTTTTTTCCTCTGGCTTCTTTCAAGATTTCAATATTTCCTTTTTGTTTTTCTACAGTTTGATTATGATATACCTATGTGTAGATTTTTTGGTATTAATCTCCTTTGGTAGTTTATAGGCTTCCTATATCAGTGATTTGTTGTCTGCCATTAATTTTGGAGAATTCTCAGTCGTTATTACTTCAAATTTGTCTTCTGTTCTGTTTTCTTTTCTTCTCTTTCTGGTATTTCAATTGCATTTTGGTTATAAGTTTCAGAATTGTCCTAAAGATCTTGGATGTTCTGTTTTTCCATTCTTTTTTATCTTTAGAGTTCAGTTTGGGAAAATTCTATTGATGTATTTCAAGCTCATTGACTCTTTCTTCAGCTGTGTCTAGTCTACTGCTGAGCACATGAAAGGCATTATTTATTTCTGTTACAGTGTTATTGATATCTAGCATTTTGATCATTTCTTTGATTCTTTCTTAGAGTTTTTATCTTTCTACTTAGACTTCCCTTCTGGTCTTGCATGTTATATTTGTCATTAGCATATTAATCATTGTTGATTTAAATTTTCTGTCTGATAATTCCAAAATCTGTGTTGTATATGAACCTGGTTCTGATGCTTGCTTTTTATCTTCAGATTATACCTTTTCTTGCCTTTAGCATTCTTTGTAGTTTATAATTCATTGTAATTTTTTTTTTGAAAACTAGACACAATGTACCTGGTAGATGTATTTAGTAATAGGAACTGAGATAAATAGGCCTTTAGTGTGAGGTTTTATATTAACCTAGCTAGGAGTTGTTTTTTTCCTTTATCTCTAGGTGCCAGAGGCTTTAAATTCCTCTAGCGTCCCTGCTTTGGTCTCCCCTCTTGTTTTTGGGCTTCACTAAGAACTCCTCATTAGATAGAGTCTGCATATTACAGCACTTTAATATGTAATCTGCTGATAATATACTGGAGCCCTGTTGGTATGATAGTAAAGTGTGCTGGTGGAGAGGTGTTCTATGTATTTTTTAAAATTATTTATTTATTTTTTAAAAAGATTTTATTTATTTATCTGAGAGAGGGATTGAGAGCACACTTGCACAAGCAGTGGGGAGGAGCAGGGGGAGAAGCAGACTCCCTGCTGAGCAGGGACCCAGCCCGATGTGGGGCTCAATCCCAGGACCCTGAGATCATGACCTGAGCCAAAGGCAGATGCTTAACTGACTGAGCCACCCAGGTGCCCCTGTTCTATATTTTTATTATTAAATTTCAGTCTTTTAGTAGTTTGTGTCCCTGGGCTCATGGTGTTTTTTAGCCTTTACTTTTTCTATGTTTGATGAGATAGGAAGGCTACGGAAGACTGGAGTTCAGGAAATGTCCTTCCCTTCAAATGAGATAAGGCTCTGATTAAGTGTTTTCCTCTGCAGAATGGGCCTTTGTCATGGAGAATTCTCTAGGTATGTTTTACAATGATTACTTTCCCAATTCCCATACGAGATTCATGAAGGAATCTTTCTTGGCTCTTTGCAGTGAGAAATGTATAGGATTCTTAGAAGTAAACCCATGAAAGTCTAGGCTCTCCTCTAAGACTGCAGCCCCCAGGAGTTTTTTGTTCCTAAGCTAGTACACCCATCCTCCAGGATTTTATGAACAAGACCATTTAAGTGTTCTACTAGTTTATGGCTTCAGTAGCCTCTGCTGTTGGTAAACTGATCATGATTGTGATATCAGTTATTCATCTGTCCCTTCAGATTTCAGGGTAGTGATTGGCTGTAAGACCTCAGTTCTCTTGGGTCCAAGAAGAGTCATTGATTTTCAGTTTGTTTAGTTTTTTCCCCCTCTGTTGTTGTAACGGTAGGAGTGATGACTGTTAACCTCTTTACATGTTGGAGCTGAAACTAGAAATCAATCAAAATTATTTTTAACTAGAACTACCCCCCCACTCCCACCCCCAAATCCTAACGTCCTGAGAACGTGGCTCATGTTGTTGGCCATGACTCATTAAAGGAATTTTACACAGTGCCAGTCAATATATTTCAGCACCATGCAGTGACTTTGGAGCAAGACAGAGTTGGCTTCACCTTTCCCTTAAGATCAGGAACACGACAAGGATGCCCACTCTCGCCACTATTATTCAACATAGTACTAGAA
>NC_048221.1:110948314-110958143 GCF_002007445.2 Ailuropoda melanoleuca
CATGGAACTTTACATCAAAAACCAGGGATGTACTGTATGGTGACTAACATAATATAATAAAAAATATTAATATAAAAAAATAAAAAGAAATCATAATGGGATATTTCTTTATTTTTTTTAAGTAATTTAAATTTCCTATGGGCTCTGGGTGAGCATTTAATAAGTAACACAGAGCCTTTTAAGTAAAATTACTTGTGAGAATGATTACTTTTCTCTCAGCTTTATTGAGATACTACATAATGTGATTATTTCTACACATCTGCCAGAATAACTAGAATGAAGAAGACTGACCATACTAACTTTTAGCAAGAAGGTAGAACAGCTGGAACTTTAATATGCTGCTGGTGGGGGTTATAAATTGGTACAACTACCTTGGAAAATTGATAGTGTCTGTAAAAGCTGAACATACATGCATATTCTCTGATCCAGCAGTTCTACTCCAAGATATATATACCAAACTGAAATGTATATAAATGTACACTAAACATTTAAGAATGTTCAGAGCAACTTCAGTCTTAATAACATCAAACCAGAAACAAGCCAAATGTCTGTCAATTGTAGAATGAATAAATAAATTGTAATATATAACACTATGCACTAATAAAGATTAACAAATCATTTTTTCATCCTCCCAATCACAGGTTTGCAAATCTCTACCAAATATTAGTGGGTCAGTAATTTACTAGGAAACATTTTATATACCCATAAACAGTAGCACCACAACAAATACCCTTTGGACAACAAGAAGGAACTAGAACACTGCCTTCTGTTCACTGCCAATTTCGTCCCTCTGGTTGGGTCCTTTAGACAGGCAGTAGGTGCTCAAAAGCAGGAATGGTTCACCATCATCATCGTTGTTACTTTTTTTTTTTTTTAAAGATTTTACTTATTTGACAGAGAGAGACAGCGAGAGAGGGAACATAAGCAAGGGGAGCGGGGGAGGGAGAAGCAGGCTTCCCGCCAAGCAGGGAGCCTGATGCGGGGCTTGATCCCAGGACCTTGGGATCATGACCCAAGCTGAAGGCAGAGGCTTAACCGCTGAGCCACCCAGGTGCCCCATCATCATTACTTTTTTATGTCTCTTTGTGTTCAAAAGATTTTGAACATAAAAATGAAGATTCCCCCTCTATTATGGTTGTGTAAAGAATCAACCTATTAGGGAGAGGCACTTCCTTTTATTTTCTGGGGCTTTATTTCTATTCTGTTTACATCCACTCACTGAGGAGAATGGGAGTTGGTTTTTTGTTTTTGGTTTGTTTTTTTTTTTTCCTGGAGAAACTTCTGGGAGGCATGAGGTGTTCCATGCTTGTCCTCAGACAACTACCTGTCCAATATGACTCAGCTTAGTTTTTTATTCCCATACTTCCAATACTCTCTTAGGGCTCCCTGCTAAATGCAATCATAGCCCTTATCACTGTTTTTATTGTTACACTGGGTAATTATTTACTCAGGGTCTGCTAAGCTCCATGAAGGCTGAGATCATGTCTGTTTTTCCCACTGCTGGCTCCCTGGTACCTAGTGAAGTATCTGGTATATAAAAGATATGAAATTATTTGTTGAATGAATCAAGTTTAGCTTGTCATTGAACTAACCCAATAAAATCAGGCCAGTTTTATGCTGCAATTCAGAACGGATTTATTCTTATTCCATATACAATTCTAACAAGTTCATTTACCTTGTTTCCAAGTTCATAAGTGATCAAAAGTAGGACTCATATAGAAATCATCTATTTATATCTATGTCTATGTCTGTCTTCCAGATATTGAACTTCCTAAATTTAATACAAACTTGGAAAGAAATCTCTCCTACTACACAAAACTTATTGTCTTGGTGATATTTCCTATGTTGCAATATCAATCATCGTATAGTTTTCACTGTTTTATTATTTCATGCTCATCATTGAGGATAAACCCTCAACAATCAGGAAGTTTCTGGTAATGCCAATAGTGCATAGAACTCAGGATATATCGAGACTGTGGGGTCAAACCATTTACCTGGTGCTTGAATCTCTCTTCATCCTCTAGCAGCTTCAATATTACCTCTTGGGAGGAAAAGAGAATCAAAGGCTCAGCTCCAGATCTACTGAGTCAAAATCTGCATTTTTTCAAGACCCTCAGATGATGCATATGTCATAGGAAATCTGAGAAGCACCAATATAGACCATCATGAACGCTCTTGGTGAGGTGAAACTCACTTTTGGAGCAGTCCATTTCACCCTAGCAGATTCTTAGAAGGCTGAGACTGAGCCAAGATTCAACCTTCTGTTACTTTCTCATTTGTTCCTAGTTTCACATCCAGGGCCTTCTACAAGTCCACTTCATTTTCTCATGATAGTTCTTCAAATATCTCAAAGCAGCTGGTCCTCCCTGAGGGTTTTCCAGGCCAGTATCTCCTAGAACTTCAGGGAGTATCAGTTTTATAAAATGTCCTGTGGCAGCAGATGGTTCAGTGCTTACATAAATGCAATTATGTTTCATCTTAGAAAGTTTTATTTGAGGCGCTGAGGAATAAGGACAATTGCTTAATTCCGCTTAATCCATTTTCCCCAAACTAATTTGTTCAGGGAAACTTTTTTTTTTATTATTATTATATTATGTTAGTCACCATACAGTACATCCCCGGATTCCGACGCAAAGTTCGATGCTTCATTAAGTTGCGTATAACACCCAGTGCACCATGCAATACGTGCCCTCCTTACTACCCATCACCAGTCTATCCCATTCCCCCACCCCCTCCCCTCTGAAGTCTTCAGTTTGTTTCTCATAGTCCATAGTCTCTCATGTTTCATTCCCCCTTCTGATTACCCCCCTTTTCTTTATCCCTTTCTTCCCCTACCGATCATCCTAGTTCTTATGTTCCATAGATGAGAGAAATCATATGATAATTGTCTTTCTCTGCTTGACTTATTTCACTTAGCATTATCTCCTCCAGTGCCGTCCATGTTGCAGCAAATGTTGAGAATTCGTTCTTTCTGATAGCTGAGTAATATTCCATTGTATATATGGACCACAGCTTCTTAATCCAGTCATCTGTTGAAGGGCATCTCGGCTCCTTCCATGATTTGGCTATTGTGGACAATGCAGCTATGAACATTGGGGTGCATATGGCCCTTCTCTTTACTACGTCTGTATCTTTGGGGTAAACACCCAGTAGTGCAATGGCTGGGTCATAGGGTAGTTCAATTTTTAACTTTTTAAGGGACCTCCACACTGTTTTCCAGAGTGGCTGTACCAACTTGCATTCCCACCAACAATGTAGGAGGGATCCCCTTTCTCCACATCCTCTCCAACAATTGTTGTTTCTTGCCTTGTCTATCTTTGCCATTCTAACTGGCGTAAGGTGGTATCTCAGTGTGGTTTTGATTTGAATTTCCCTGATGGCTAATGATTTTGAACATTTTTTCATGTGTCTGTTAGCCATTTGTATGTCTTCATTGGAAAAGTGTCTGTTCATATCTTCTGCCCATTTTATGATTTGTTTATTTGTTTCTCGTGTATTGAGTTTGAGAAGTTCTTTGTAGATCTTGGTTTATCTGTAGTGTCCTTTGCAAATATCTTCTCCCATTCCATGGGCTGCCTCTTAGTTTTTTTGACTGTTTTTGACTGTTTCCTTGGCTGTGCAGAAGCTTTTTATCCTGATAAAGTCCCATAAGTTCATTTTATCCTGATAAAGTCCCATAAGTTCATTTTATCTTTTGTTTGTCTTTATGTTTTGTTTATCTTTGGAGATGTGTCGTGAAAAAGTTTGCTCTGGCTGATGTCGTAGAGGTTGTTGCCTATGTTCTCCTCTAGAATTTTGATGGATTCCTGTCTCACATTGAGGTCTTTCATCCATTTGGAGTTTATTTTTGTGTATGGTGTGAGAGAGTGGTCAAATTTCATTCTTTTGCATGTAGCTGTCCAATTTTCCCAGCACCATTTATTGAAGAGACTGTCTTTTTTCCGCTGGAAGTTTTTTCCTGCTTTATCAAAGATTAGTTGCCCAAAGAGCTGAGGGTCCATTTCTGGGTTCTCTATTCTGTTCCATTGGTCCATGTGTCTGTTTTTGTGCTAGTACCATGCTGTCTTTGTGATCACATCTTTGTAGTGCAGCTCGAAATCCGGCATTGTGATGCCCCCAGCTTTGTTTTTCCTTTTCAACAGTTTGTTCAGGGAAACTTTTAAACTCATGTAATAATTAGTAACATCTTTCTGATTTGAAGAACATACTTTGGGAAATGTGACTCTTGGCTGGAGTTTCTTCAGGTGCTAGTGGCAGGCTGAAGAATGGCACTTAAAAATATCCAGGTTCTAATCCCTGCAATCCATTAATGTTATCTGTATGGCAAGAGGGACTTTGCAGGCATGATTAAGGATCTTGAGATGGGGAGACTGTCCTGGAATATCTGATGGGCCCTAAATGTAATCACATATGTCTTTTTTTTTTAAAGATTTATTTATTTGAAAGAGAGAGTGAGAGAGAGCATAAGAGCATGGGGAGAGTCAGAGAGTCTTAAGCAGACTGCTCTGAGAACAGAGCCCAACGTGGAGCTCCATTTCTGAGATCACGATCTGAGCCAAAAGCAAGAGTTGGATGTTCACTGACTGAACCACCCAGGTGCCCGCAAGTGTCTTTCTAAGGGGGAGGCAGAGGGAGATTCGACTACAGATACAAATAGGGGGATGTCACAGTGGATAAAGGTTGGAGTGATATGAAAAAAGGAACAAGGAATGCAGCAGGATTCTAGGAGCTGGAAATGGCAAGGAAACAGATTCTCTCCTAGAGCTTCCAGAAGGAACCAGTCATGCCAACACTGTTACTTTAGCCCAGTAAGAATGATTTCAGACTTCTGGCCCCCAAAGTGGTAAGGAAATACATTTGTGTTGGTTTAAGCAACCAAGTTTATGGTAATTTGTTACAGCAGCAGAGGAAAGTAGTATGCTCATCACGTCACTGCCTACTCAGACCTTCCAAATGGCTTTCAAATACTTTTCGGAAAGAAACTCCAAGCACCTTCCTATGGCCTGCAAGTCTGTAGCCCATTTTGCTAACCCTTGGACAAGAGCCCTACCACTCTCCCTTATCTATGGTGCTTGAATTGCACTCCCGCTACTTAGACCTGCCAAACTCAATCTTGTTTTAGGGCCCTGCACTGCTAAGCCCTCTTATTTGTTACCTATTTATTGTTAGTTCTTTCATTGCTCTGAAGAGAAGAGAGCCTGGCACAGAGTCAGGGCTCAGAATACATTTGTTGTTGAATGTATAAATGGAGAATTGAATATGAATGTGGTTTCAACTTCCTTTGCTGTCCTGGTTGCTTCCTCTGGAATATATTCTGTTTGGTTCATGTCTTTAAAAATATGATTCCCAGGGCTGACTCTAATATTATGGATTGTCAAGCAAAGAGAGATGATATTTCTGGAGAGTTTTAGGGAGCTTATATTTCACAGTTAAAAGCATAATATACCATTTTATGTCTGAATTATTTTATAATGTATTTTTTAAAAAGGGGGAAAATCTGAACCTCTTTTTTTTTTTAAACCAAACTCAGATGGTATTAATATTGATATCTTACCTGGCTGCCCTATCTGAAGTTGCAAACCACCTGTCATCAACATTCCCTATTTCCTTCCCTACTTTCTTCTTCTTACTACTCATCACTAATATCCTGTATAGGTTGCTTATTTGTCTTGTTTGGTGTCTAACCATAAAAAAATGTAAGCTCTGCGCTTACAAAGACTTTGCCATTATTTAAAAACGGCTGTGTTCCTTGTGCCTAGAGAGTGATTAGCACAGATGAGATGCTTGATAAATGCATGCTAAGTGGAGTATATGAATGCATTAAGCAGCTGAGTTTGTTCCCCCAAACACTGGCCCAAAATTCATTTCAAAATCATTATTTTTGTAATGATTTCTGGGAAGAGGGAGCTAGATGCTCATGAAAATCTATTTCCTTTTTTCCCCCAAGGTACATAGCTAGATTGCAGTTATGTCCCAGAGTTTGCCTGCAGTTCGGTGTAGCTAATGCAAAGTGAGCAGAAGTGTTATGTCTGTCTCGCAGGTCTGCTCCATTAAGCCCCCCAACCTTAATTCTCTGCATTCTTTCCCCTCTTGTTTACAACATGTCTATGAGGGACAGCATTGCATGCCATGTGTTGAGGCTGGCAGAGCCTCTGTCAGTCTGGGGCCCCATATAGTTTTGCAGAGCAAAATAAGAAATGCCCCAAACTATGTGAGAGAGAGATAGACTCCAACTGCACATGAATCTGTTATACATCTTTGGATGTATTTGTTACAGCAGTTAGCCTATCCTAACAAATCAACTTGTCCTAGGAAGTACTCTAAATCTACTAAAGCAGTTAACATACAAAAATGTCTAAGACAGGCTCGGATAATATTTTCATTATCATCTTTATTTTTCCCTGCATCCTGTCTTTGAGGTTCTTGGTTACACATGACAACTTGAGGAATCGGTTGTTGGACAATTAGGTCACCCCTAAAGGAACCCTTAAACCATTCTTTCTCCCTTCTTGGCAGCAGAAAGCAATATCCTTGCTTTAGCATTTCTTTCTCATCTGGGTGATTTATGGAGGCCTCTGAATTATTGGGATTGCAGCAACATTTGGCTGTTCCCCGGGTGCCAATACACTGTAGTTAAAGCGTCGGCAGTATTGTGGTTCCCCTCACACACACCCTCGTTTGCAAAAGCATGTGTAAGCACTATGGACCCCGGAAGCTCTCAGTGAAAAATCAAATCAAATCAGTGGTCTGGTGTGATCAGCAAATGTAGATGGAAGAGTTTGGAAGCAGAATGGCCAGAGCTCAATACAGCTGACACATGCCCTCTTCACCGATATTGCACAAGTGGGCAATGTTTGACCCATAATTCGGGATATATTGATGTTTCTTCCCTTATTTTATTTTCACAATATCCCATGAGGTGCGTTGGCACATATGATAGTTCCCATTTTGTAGGGAAACTGAGATTCAGAGGAATTAAGGGAAATAAACTCTTTGGGGTGAGTAATAAGCTTCTATGGGAGAAAGGGAGTGGCATTAACAGATGGGGTAAGCTGGCATTTCCTGCATGAACATCCCCTTTCATTGGGAAAGAAGGACAGGACAAAGGTCAAAGCAGGGGTGAAATGGATGGACCTTAGGGGGATGTGAACACCTTGAAACTACAAAGAGCCTTTATGTGTGCTTGTGTGCATTTTATTAGAAGGTCACAGCCTTCAGCCAATTTTGAAGGAGAAAGACACCCCTAGGTGATTAAGAACCATTGTTCATGGGGCTCCTGGGTGTCTTAGTCGGTTAAACGTCTGCCTTTGGCTCAGCTCACGATCCTGGGTTCCTGGGGTCAAGGCCCACATCGGTCTTCCTGCTCCGCGGGGAGCCAGCTTCTCCCTCTCCCCCTGCCTGCTTCTCCCCATGCTTGTGTTCTCTCTCTCTCTGTCGGATAAACAAATAAAAATCTTAAAAAAAAAAAAAAGAACCACTGTTCAAGTGTTCCCTAGCTGCAGACTGTCGTGGACACTACCTAAGAAACTGATATCCAAAGCCCTGCTGTGGGAAAATAGTGCTTTTGTATAAGAGGAAAGGGACACAGAGTCTTAGGCAGAATTTCTGCCTTGTGGATATTTACTTTACTACACAAAACAATACGAATATCCAATCCTATAATCCCAGAGAACTCATCTGGCTCCATGGTGATCAGATTTATATTTTGCCAAAAAATAATAAAGCTTGACATTCTAAGAAGAAAATGCTTAGCCTTAAAATCCTGTGGATTCATTCCAGGTAAGCTGAATGAGACTCAGAAAGCTTTTATCTCGTACACTGATATCTCTTCAGTGGGAAAGTTAGTTTACTGAGTTACTGAAAGCAGCCTCAGTTGCAGTGGCATCAGATAAGGGAAATAGGAGCTTAGGCAGTTATTTTGTAAGCACTAGAATCTCAGAGGGGTTGACAAGGTCCTACTCACAGCCTGGCTCCTAACATACTGTCTTAGGGATAGTTTCAGACTGACATTTTCAGAACCAGGTGCTTGACCAAGTGTGGACCATGAATAAGAGCATCACCCTGGGAGGGCACTGTGGTCAGGGCCTGGGGTCTACTCAGGGAGGGAGTGTAATGGAAAAGGGGAACAGTCCTGCGAGTTGCCCTAAAATGGGGGGAAATTATAAAGTTTATTTCATTTTGTTGAAATTAAACATGAAGGCCTCCTTGGGGCACCCAGGGCAAACCCGGAAGCCGGTTGCTGGTTTTGTGTTGTCTTTTGGCTTTAGGCGTTGATTCTGGGAAGCTGCTTTTCCTAGCTTAGGAAATGAAGTAACTGAATTCTCAGCACAGTGTTGATTCGAGGAGATAATTTTGGTTTGTACAATTTGGGGTCTGAGCGCAGAAGTAATCAGAGTGGCAGTCATGAGGTCAGGGGCCTCAAGGGGCTGCCTGCTATTATTGAGGGAGTCTCTTATCTACATGTTTTAGCGAGAGATTAGAACTTTTTAGAAGTCACCCGTGATTGCTGGCAACTTTAGAGCAAACCAGCAGTGACTGGGTCTGATTTTTCAGTCAGGATGTAAAGTATGTATAAGAAACTGGAATGAAATTCAAAACATGAAGAATATATATCTTCTTTACCTTCTCTCTCTTCACTCTTTACCCACTAATTGTGAAAACACTCTTCATCTCAGCATTTATCTCTTTGCCTTTCTAGAGCTTGTCAACTCATGTTTTTAGCTACAAATACATTACTGTGGAATTGCAGCCAGGTCTGAGCTCTTACTGTCTTCGAAGTCTTTAGCTCTGTTGGCCAGGTTCTTGAATGTTTTGCTACTGCTTAAAGGGAAGAGGTTGGGATTCAAAATCCACGTGCCCACAGAAAGTATGTACGTATATATGTATTATGTATGTATGTGTGTATGTAAATTCGTATGAGTAGTGGAGCAAGGATTTGGAGACAGGATAGAGATGGACACACTATCTGTGGGGCTCATTCTTTCGTTAGAGGATATGGATTCTAGTCCTCAGTCCTCCACCTACCGTCAGTACACACGACTTTAGGCAATTCAGATACCACCACCCCCCCCCGCAGCCCAGATTTATCTATTTTTATTTTTATTCCAGCATAGTTAACATACAGTGTTATATTCATTTCAGGTATACAATTTAGTGATTCAACAATTCTCTGTATTATTCAGTGCTCATCACAATAAGTGTGCTCTTAATCTTCTTCACCTATTTCACCCGTCTCCCCACCCTCTTCCCCTCTTGTAATGATCGGTTTATTCTCTATAGTTAAGAGTGTTTTTTGGGTTGTCTTTTTCTTTTCTTTTCTTTTCTTTTCTTTTCTTTTCTTTTCTTTTCTTTTCTTTTCTTTCTTTTCTTTCTTTCTTTTTTTTTTTTGAGATTTTATTTATTTATTTGAAGGAGAGAGAGAGCCAGCGAGAGAGGGAACACAAGCAGGGGGAGTGGGAGAGGAAGAAGCAGGCTACCAGTGAGCAGGGAGCCTGATGTGGGGCTCGATCCCAGGACCCTGGGATCATGCCCTGAGCTGAAGGCAGACACTTAATGACTGAGCCACCCAGGCACCCCTCTTTTTCTTTTCTTCCTTCCTTTCTTTCTTTTTTTTTATTCGCCAAGACTTATTTTATTATTTTTTCTTCCAAATTTTTATTTTAATTCTAGTTAGTTAATATATAGTATAATATTTGTTTAAGGAGTAGAATTTAGTGATTCATCACTTACATATACCACCCAGTGTTCATCATAATAAGTGCCCTCCTTAATACGCATCACCCGTTTATCCCTTCCCCCACCCACCTCCTTTTTTTTTTTTTTTTTTTTT
>NC_048221.1:110958156-111043034 GCF_002007445.2 Ailuropoda melanoleuca
TTTTATTTATTTATTTGACAGAGATAGAGACAGCCAGCGAGAGAGGGAACACAAGCAGAGGGAGTGGGAGAGGAAGAAGCAGGCTCATAGCAGAGGAGCCTGATGTGGGGCTCGATCCCAACGCCGGGATCACGCCCTGAGCCGAAGGCAGACGCTTAACCGCTGTGCCACCCAGGCGCCCCCCCCACCCACCTCCTGCTATCAACCCTGTTTGTTCTCTGTCATTAAGAGTCTCTTATGGTTTGCTTCCTCTCTCTCTCTCTTTCCCCCTTCCCATATGTTCATCTGTTTTATTCTTAAATTCCATATAGGAGTGAAATCATATGTTTGTCTTTCTCTGACTAACTTATTTTGCTTAGCATAATATACTCTAGCTCCATCCATGTTGTCGCAAATGACAAGATTTCATTCTTTTTGGTGGCTGGGTAATATTCCATTGTAGTCGACATCTTTTTCATTCATTCATCAGTTGATGGACACTTGGGCTCTCTCCATAGTTTGGCTATTGCTGATAATGCTGCTATAAGCACCAGGGTGCATGTACCCCTACGAATCTGTATTTTTGTATCCTTTGGGTAAATATCTAGTAGTGCAATTGCTGGGTTGTAGGGTAGTTCTATTTTTAACTTTCTGAGGAACCTCTATACTGTTTTTCAGAGTGGCCACACCAGTTTGCATTCCCACCAACAGTGGAAGAAGGTTCTCCTTTCTCTGCATCCTTGTCAACATCTGTTGTTTACTGTGTTGTTAATTTTAGCCACCCTGACAGGTGTCAGGTGGTTTCTCACTGTGGTTTTGATTTGTATTACCCTGATAATGAATGATGTTGAGCATCTTTTCATGTGCCTGTTAGTCATCTGGATGTCTTTGGATAAATGTCTATTCATTGTCTTCTGCCCATTTCTTAACTGGATTATTTGGATTTTAGGTGTTGAGTTTGACAAATTCTTTATAGATTTTGGATACTTTATTAGATGTGTTGTTTGCAAATAAATATCTTCTCCCATTCCATAAGCTGCCTTTTAGTTTTGTTGATTGTTTCCTTTGCTGTGAAAAAGCCTTTTTTATTTTAAGATTTATTTACTTGAGAGAGAGAGAGAGAGAGAGGAGGGGCAAAGGGAGAGGAAGAGAATCTCAAGCAGATTCCCTTCTGAGCATGGAGCCAGACTCAGGGCTCGATCTCACAACTCTGAGATCATGACCTGAGCCAAAACCAAGAGCCAAACACTCAACTGACTGAGCCACCTAGGTGCCCCTGTGCAGAAGCTTTTTATCTTGATGCAGTCCCAATAGAGCATTTTTGCTTTTGTTTCCCTTGCCTCTGGTGATGTGTCTAGTAAGAAGTTGCTATGGCTGAGGTGAGAGAGGTTGCTGCCTGTGTTCTCCTCTAGGATTTTGTTGGTTTCCTGTCTCACATTTAGGTCTTTCATCCATTTTGAATTTATTTTTGTGTATGGTATAAGTGGTCCAGTTTCATTCTAGTGCATGTTGCTGTCCAGTTTTTCCTCTACCATTTGTTGAGAGGTTGTGTCTTTTTTCCATTGGATTTCTTTCCTGCTTTGTCAAAGATTAGTTGACCATATAGTTGTGGGTCCATTTCTGGGTTTTCTGTTCTCTTCCATTGATCTATGTGTCTGTTTTTGTGCCAGCACCATACTGTCTTGACTTCCATTTCTTTGTATCCCCCTTAATTTCTTTATTAGTGTTCTATAGTTTTCAGAGTACATATTTTT
The DNA here is from genome assembly GCF_002007445.2 of Ailuropoda melanoleuca. Taxonomy (NCBI): domain Eukaryota; kingdom Metazoa; phylum Chordata; class Mammalia; order Carnivora; family Ursidae; genus Ailuropoda; species Ailuropoda melanoleuca. The sequence goes on from NC_048221.1 coordinate 110,959,890, forward strand.
TACCTCTTTGGTTAGGTTTATTCCTAGGTATCTTATTGTTTTTTTGGTGCAGTTGTAAATGGGATTGATTCCTTGATTCTTTTTCTGATGCTTCCTTATTAATGTATAGAAATGAAACAGATTTCTGTACATTGATTTTATATACTGCAACTTTGCTGAATTCACGTATTAGTTCCAACAATTTTTTGGTGGAGTCTTTTGGGTTTTCTACATAGAGTATCTATTGTTGTCTGCAAATAGTGAAAGTTTGACTTCTTACTTGATAATTTGAATGCCTTTTATTTCTTTTTCTTGTCTGACTGCTGAAGCTAAGACTTTCAGTACTATGTTAAATAGTAATGGTGAGAATGGACATCTCTGTCTTGTTCTTGACCATAGAGGAAAAGCTGTCAGTTTTTCCCCATTGAGGATAATATTAGCTGTGGGTGTCTTTTGTATATGGCTTTTATGGTGTTGAGGTATATTCCATCGTACTTACTTTGTTGAGGGTTTTTGTCAAGAATGGATGCTGTATTTTGTTAAATGCTTTTTCTGCATCTGTTGAGAGGATCACATGGTTCTTACCCTTTTTTTTATTAATGTGGTGTATCATGTTGATTGATTTATGAATATTGAACTACCCCTGCAGTCCAGGAATAAATCCCACTTGATTGTGGTGAATGATTCCTTTAATGTACTGTTGGATTTGATTTGCTAGTGTCTTGTTGAGAATTTTTGTGCCCATGTTCATTAGGGATATTGGCCTGTAATTCTCTTTTTTAGTGGGGGTCTTTAGTTTTGGAATCAAGGTAATGCTGGTCTTGTAGAATGAGTTTGGAAGTTTTCCTTCCATTTCTATTTTTTGGAACAGTTTGAGCGGAATGGGTATTAATTCTTCTTTAAATGTCTGGTAGAATTCCTCTGGGAAGCCATCTGGCCCTGTACTTTTGTTTGTTGGGAGATTTTTGATTACTGATTCAATTTCTTTGCTGGTAATTAGTCTATTCAAATTTTCTATTTCTTCCTGATTCAGTTTTGGGAGGTTATATGTTTCTAGGAATTTGTTCATTTATTCTGGGCCTCCAATTTTTTGGCATATAATTTTTCACAATATTCTCTTATAATCCTTTGTGTTTCTAGGTGGCAGTTGTTATTTCTCCTCTTTCATTTCTGATTTTGTTTAAGTCTCACCACCCTCTTTACTTTTTCTATTTTCCTTTTTCTTCTCCTTCTTCTTCTCCTCCTTCTACTCCTTTTCCTTCCTCCCTCCCTTCCTTCCTTCCTTTCTTCCTTCCTTCCTTCTTTCCTTCCTTCCTTCTTTTTTATATGAGTCTGGGTGAATGTTTGTCAATTTCATTGATGTTTTCAAAGCACCAGCTCCTGGTTTTACAGCTCCTGGTTTTATTGATCTGTTCTGTTGTTTTTTTAGTTTCTATTTCATTTATTTCTGCTCTAATCTTTATTATTTATCTCCTACTCATTTTGGGTTTTGTTTTTTCTTTTTCTTCTAGCTCCTTAGGTGCAGGTTAGGTTGTTTATTTGAGATTTTTCTTGCTTCTTGAGGTAGGCCTGTATTGCTATAAACTTCCCTCAGGGTTGCTTTTGCTGCATTCCAAAGATTTTGAAACATGTTTTCATTTTCATTTGATTCCATGTACTTTTATTTCCTCCTTGATTTCTTGGTTGACCCATTCATTATGTAGTGACATGTTATATAACCTCCATGTATTTGTGTTCTTTCCAGATTTTTCCTTTGATTGATGTTTAGTTTCTTAGTATTATGGACAAAAAAGATGCATGGTATGACTTCAATCTTATTCAATTTGTCTAGACTTGTTTTGTGGCCTTCCATGTGATCTATTCTGGACAGTGTGTCATGTGCACTTGAAAAGAATGTGTATTCTACTGTGTTAGGATGGAATGTTCTGAATATATCTGTTAAATCCATCTGGCCTAATGTGTCATTCAAAGCCATTGTTTCCTTTTTGATTTTCTATTTGGATGGTCCGTCCGTTGATGTAAGTAGTGTGTTAATTTCCCCTACTATTATTGTATTACTATCAATTGCTTCCTTTATGTTAGGTATTAGCTGCTTTATGTATTTGGGTGCTCCCATGTTGGGTACATAACTATTTACAATTGTTATATCTTCTTGTTGGACTGTACCCTTTATGATTACATAGTGTCTTTCTTTGTCTCTTGTTACCGTCTTTATTTTAAAGTAGTTTTGTCTGATGTAAATATTGCTACCACAGCGCTTTTTTTTCACTGCCATTTGCATGACAACTTCTTTTCCATTCCTTCACTGCATGTATCTTTAGGTCTGAAATGAGTTTCTTGTAGGCAGCATAGAGATAAGTCTTGCTTTTTTTATCTATTCATTCACCCTATATCTTTTGACTGGAGTGTTTAGTTCATTTTCGTTCAAAATAATTATTGATAGGTGTGTACTTATTGCCATTTTGTTACTTGTTTTATGGTTGTTTTCGTAGTTATTCTGTGTTCCTTTCATTGATTCTAAGATTCATTTTTTAAACCATTTTAGTATCTCTGAAATTAGGATGCAATGAATACTCAATATCATTTTATAATCACCAAAGTCATTCTTTCAAATTTTATCTCTGAAACTAGAATGCATTTTACAATTGGTGATACCTGAGATCTGATGATAATATAATATTATTGGTATTCTTCCCATATGCTTGGCCTTCAGTGTTTTCAAGGTACCATAACTGGGATGGATGCAGTGCTAGTGTCCTAATTACAGTTATGAGCTATAGATAAGTCCTTCTTCTCAGCCTCCCTAATTTCTTGTACCACTTGTGTGAGGCCGGGGCAGGAGGAGTTTCTTGAGGCTCTTTTTTACCCCCAAGAATGTCCAGTTCTCTTCTCTTTTGCCCTGATTTTGGACTCATGTTCTGAGACAAATCTTTAAGTCTATAAAGATGCATAAATGCTTATAAGACTGCAGTTTTCTCAAGGGCAGTGACAGTGTCTTTTGTCTCTGTCCAGAGAATCTCACAGATACTGAAGGGCTATGATGAGTGCTGATTTATGATTCAAAAATCCCATTCCAGCTAGTGAAGAAGTGTAACTATCAGACTATGACTAGGCCAGTGTCTATGCTTTCTTGCTTTGCAGTTGATGGCTTTTTTACCTACATCCTTCTCATTGCCTTCCAGGTCATTATCTTCTCTCTCTTTTCTGGTTTCCTAACTTGTGGGCTCCTGTAGCATTACTTTGCACACCTCTGCACTCAAATGATAATGGCTGATCAGAAATAGGAGGAGAGACTGAGGGTAAGGGGTTGGAGGAGAGTAGGCAATAGAGTGGAGGGTGGGTTGGATCTCAGACTGAAGTCATCTCAGGGCTGAATTAGAAGAAAGGACAGGTTTTCTCCATGGCTTATTCCCAAATTGCATGGGTCTCCCAGGTTCTAGATCATACATCACAGTACTTTATACACATCACCATTAACAATGCGTGTTTTGGCAATAGGACTGAGATGAACACTATTCTCGTTTGCAGCCCAGGCAGCCTCTTATATATAATTTTGTATTTAAATTCTCCTGACTAAAGCCAAGATAATGACCTTTATAGGAATTAATGACTGAGTAAAGGCATGCTGTCTTTGGGAGCTTCCTGGTAACACATTTGATTCTAAGTTAGATCCAACTCACTGGCACTCTTTCCTGCTTGGAAGCTACCTGGGGCTAACCTGGAGCCAGAGAGCCTTTCTTCTCAGACCATAGTTGCTGTCAGAGAGTTTGGGGTTATGTTCTTGTCCAGAGCCTTCTTAGCTTGAGCTTCTACTTAGATTTCCTGGGTCTTGACATTTTTCTTTTTCTCTAATCTCTGCTTTTAACCTGATTCACTGGTTTATGTTTCATTGGAGGCTTTTGAATACCTCAGAGTTTGTGGGTATTATTGTACCCACAATAATACCACTGTCTGGTGGCTGCCTATTGTCTTACCGATCTCATCAGCTCCCTGCCCTGTGTGCTTCAGAAGAGCTGGGTCTCAAGTGTTGCTCTGATCTTCCTCCTGGCCTTAAGCAGCCACCCAATCATAGTCTCCTGATATCGATTCCCAATGAGTCTGTTTAGTTCCTTCCTGCTGCTGTCCTTGAGGGTATAGAATGTCCCTTTGCTTTTTTGTGTTCGGAGAGCGCCCAGAGGGCATAGAACCCTGCTGATGCACTCCCAGCCCATGCTTCCTCTGCCCACTGCCCAATGCTGCCATTGTCTCCTCCCCTCTTCCCAACATAGCCAGTCTTGCCCTAACCAGCAACCCTTTATAGTCATGGTTGCTGTTTACAGTCTTGTTCCTTTTCGCATTCCAACCTGCCTCTGTACCTTGGACATTTAGATAATGTCCCAGCTGGCTTTGGAGTCAAACAGAATTGGGCTCAAACATTGGTACTACACTTCTTTTACTGAGGTTGGTTTCCTTAACTTTAAAAATTGGGTATAACAGTGCCCAGTCAAGCACCTGGCATAGTTTGTGTGCAATAATGATTCACGTATTCTTAATATAAGAAGTAGGGTAATTCTGGTTAAGTTCATGGAGTTTAGAAACAAACAGACTTGAGTTCAGATTTCCTTTTTGCTTAACCAATGTCAGTTTCAGTGTCTGACTCTTAGCCTAGTGCTCTTGGCATTTCTCTGAGCTCCCTCTCTACATCTTACTTTTCATGTTGGCAGGTATGGACCTAGCCAGCAACTTGGGTGCCGACCATCGTATACTACTGGATTGGAAGAAAAGTTTCATTATCTTTGTAAGGGGAAGAGTGCATGAATAACTAATAGTCACTCAGCCCAGCCTCTTAACAGGAGAATGCTGGCTCTGCATGGCTCTAGGCAGCCCCAGTTTTTCTTGGCTCACACTATTTTTTGGAGAAGAGCGAGCACTAGGGGTGTGTTAGTGACAAAGAGTGATGGGAAAATTAATAAGGTCCTTGGAAGAAAAAGTGCTCCTTCTCTTTGGACAAAGAAAAGGTAAGAACCACCATTAGGTTGGGCTGGGATAGCAGGGATAAGCTAATAGGGCTTAGGAAATTTGCAACTAGATTGTTTGCTGGGAAAGCAAGCCAGTGATTCAGCAATTTTCTCAAGTCAGCAGAAGGAGAAGGGCCGGGAGTGTCAGAGATCATGACTCTGAAGGGAGCAGGTTATCTTTTTTGGAAGCTTGACAGCAGTCAGGCTAGAGAGAGATAGGTTCAGTACGGATAATTGAAATTCACATGTATTCCTAAATCCTCATTGTTGATAATAGTAACCACAGTCTCTGTCATGTAGAAAGTCTTTCATCAGAGCTGTTCAGAAGCAGCAGCAATGATTGCTTTGATTTTATCTTGTTCCATTTCCTCTGCCCACTTTGAGGGGAACTGCACATAAACCAGGGGAATAAGCTTAAAGATGAGCTGGCAAACCAGGAAAGAGCAGCTCACTGTCTGGGCCCTGGGGTTTGGGGTGGAGGAGCAGCTGGTGCCACACAGAAGGCTGGAGCAGCTCGTAAACCTCCTGCCTGTCCCCAAAGTTACAGGCTCACTTCTTCTTGGTTACTTGGGTCAAATGTGTTCCCATATACAAGGGCCTTTTATGCTTGGTGTAAACATTGTGAAGATTGTGGAAGCACAATATTCTGTCGTAAGACTCAAATTCCCCGTGTCCTGCTTTATTTAACTGCACTGTAACATGAACTGTGTTTGCAATGGACTGGGGAGAATGGCCTTTTAAGAGCATTTATGTGAGCCCCTTTAGAAGCGGAGAAATCACTTTTAAATTATCTTTTTGTAAAACTCTGCATTTCCAATTTTTGAGAGTATATGAAATCTCCCTCTGCTGCCCTGCTTCTAATTTAGTCCTTTAGGAAATTCTGATAACTCCAAATTTGTATTCTCAAAACTTGTTTTTAAAAATAGTCATGTAATTTCTCTACCAAATAGTAGAATTTGCAGGAAATCTTGATGTGCTTCTTGGCTTTCCCAAAAGGTCTTTCTTCACCAGGGGACCCAGTGTAGAGAGGGAAGTCCAGAATGATGATAGAGAGGGCCATCCCCAGAGCTCTGCCAGGAGCAAAGGAAGCAGAAATACCAGTCAACTGCACAAAAAGAAAAGTTAATAGGACAAGAACGCTGGCTAGAAACTCACAGTGCTTAATCCCAAGGGGCTGGGAACTTGCTATTTGGATGATCTTGCTGTAAAAGTTTCAAAGACTTAAGGGATTTATTAATAGTTAGGGCATTGAAACCTTTGGCTGCATGCAGCATAGCCCTTTTCAATGGTAAATTTGTCTTTTAAAATATCTAGAACTCATACCTAATGTTCTTTACTGATTTAAACCAGGCAAGGAGGCAGTAAATCAGATTATCAACATCCTTGGGAAGGAGAGCAATCTGGAATGTTAATTTTTGAGCTGAAATTACTGGAAGTCTCTTCTTTTCTTTTTCTATTCTTTTCTTTTTCCTTTTCTATTTTTAAGGTTGAGAATAAAAGAGGAGGAAAGTCAAAGGTAAGAAGGGTTTTTTTTTTTTTTCTTCCAGGAAGGTATATAGTCCAGGTTTCCATTCTTGTCACTTGGTAAGTTATAACTTATTATTGCCTCTTATATTTCCCTAAAAGTATAAAGGTCCAGAGACCCACTTTCAGTGGAGAAAGAGATTTTGTTCCTGTATGGAATATGGACTGTAGGGATTGGTTTAGGGATATTAGCCACCCTGTAATTAGAGATTTCCATATGGCTGATCAAATGTAAGATCGTTGTGTTTTCATAGCTTTTTCACTGTGGCTGTATTGGAAAATGCCTTAATTGGTTTGTTTTTTAACTAACATATGGGGGTTTGGCAAATATGTTTGCTTTTTCCTTCTTTAACTGTAAAGTGGAATTTTCTTTCCACTTAGTGGGGCTATTAGATATTTTCCTTCTTCAATGAGGCTTGTGTCTCTATATGTATGGTGTGATACATTTTATCCTTTACAAACCTGACCTTCTCAGAATATGGGAGTTGAACAGCTTCTCTGGTGGTGAGGGTACATCAGGGAGGAGACCTACTGAGGCCTGAAGTTAGGTGCCAGAGAGCCCCAGGCTCAGAACTGGTACTGCTACTTACTAGCTCTGTGGTCTTGCAGCCAGTGAGTGCTTGGAGCTTCAGCGTCTCACTTACCTACTTGGGATAGTGGCGTTGGCTCTGAAGACCGTGAGGTTGAGAGTGAGCACAGATGAAGGGTGCAACATATTGTCTGACTGGTTAATCTACGGCTCATCCAGCAATACTTAACTGCTGAATCTGTCCCCTACCCCCAACTTCCACCCCAGAACCTGGTTCTGTGAAACTGCAGGTTAAAGTTGGAGGGAAGACAATTCTATTATGAATAGAGGTATCATGCACCCAGATTCTGAAGTCCCCTCAGAGAACCTGAAATACCAATTCCAGCTCCCTTTCGTGAGAAACGCTGTAAGAGTTTTAAACACAGGCTCTGAAATCTTCCCTGGAATCATAGGAATTGTAGGCTAATTACAGTGTCACTGTAGTGTCTCATGAGTAATGGTTGCATTCTCAATTGGCTCTTGGGATAATTAATCAGCGTAACTTTGTGAGCCCTCCATGGCCTTCTTTTCTCAGCAGTGACAACTTGATTAGTTTGGACATATAATAATAGTTTGGTACTTAAACAGGACTGTCTTCATAATGCTCATTTTCATGATATTCATTTTCTTCCTCTTGAATTTTTTTAACTTTTAATTATTTAAAGACCTGAAAAATCTTTTAAAAAGTTAATGGAGAATCTTGAGGCTCTAGTTTTGATCATTTATGTGTTATAATTAGTGGAGAGAATTTTATCCCTTTTAGAGGGGACACAGCTGTGCAGCAACTGTCAAACTATTTCTTATCAGTGGAGTCTTCCTGGACTTTTGTATTTGGGGAGGAACCAATAACAGTTTATCAAACTGGTAAAGGGGGCAGATTTATGTAGGGAATAGAACACTTAGGGAAGCCAACTGGTACTTAGGTACTTAGCCAACTGGTACAATAGGACTTAGGGTAACCAACTGGTACTAGTTTGTCTGAAACTTTTCCTTTTTTTTGCACTGAAAATCTTATACCCTGGGAAACCTCCCAGTCTCAGGCAGAGATAATTTGCCTGGGCTTCTCCTGTTTTAAAAACAGGACATTTCATGTCCTGCAAACCTTGGCTACGCTAGGGCAGATGGTCATCCTAATTGGACTGGGAGTGGAGAGGCCCGAGTTCCAGTCCTTGCTTTGTGACAGCATTGGCATGTGGTCTTGGCCAACTCACTTTGTTCAGAAGATGAGGGGGTGTATCATATAATCCTGAAAAGTCCCTAACAGTTTTGACAGGGGCAACTTTATGCTTAAGAGGTAGCTTATTTTTGGAATATACCCTGTGTGTCTTTAATTCAGAGTTTTCTTCTGAGAAGTTAGTATCCAATTTGCTCCGAAGGGTCATATAAAGAATTCAGGGTCCAAAGTAGATAAAAATGTTCATAATACTCTGGATCAAATATGAGATGTGGAGGTAGATGATGCTGATAAATATTGGGGTGATAGAGTGAGCACGTGCCACTCTTGCTGATGTTACAGACCAAACACCCAATGCAAGTATCCTGCATTTCATGGCTAGCTCGGAAATGGGCTGGGATATTTTGTTTTTGCTAATATGTAGTATTTCTCCACTAGAGGGGTTCAAGCCTTGGTTGTGACTCTGGAATCAAGTCTGTTTGTAAATTAGAATAAATGTTGCCAAGGCAAGATCAACTGTGCGCAGAGTTGGGGTGACACTGATGGTCTTTGGGCACTTGGAGTTGGGACTATTGGTACCCAGTGGACAGTGATCACCTAATGCAGCCATAACTTCTCAATTGCTCAGCATGTGCTTGGGATCTAAAGATAAATTAGACATGGCTCCACCTTTTAAAATTTTACTGGTTTATGAGGGGCATGGAATAGTAATAAATTACTAAACACAATATGGCAACTTCTATAACAGAAGCTTAAGCAGAATGATGTGGGAGGGCAGAGGAGGAAGAAATTGATCTACTATTCTGCTCCATAGGCCAATGACATCCCACTCCCCAGCCCACTGGCTCATGCAGATATGTCTATAGCTCAAAGGGGTATTATTTGGGGTGGGACCAAGATGTCTCAAAGCTGTATTTCTGTGGCTTCATTTTTGGATGTAACAGGATACAATGTCATTAGTATTATTATTGCTACAGCTCAAGGCAAAATATAAAGGCAACGAGAATGATTTGGTTTTACATTGAGTTTTCCTGAAATCCTATGCTAACTTACTTTCTTTAAGCTTTTCAGTGTATTAGCTGGCAAAGCAGTATGTGCACACGTGATAAACGTGTCCTTTTAAAATCCAATGCTTTAACTTAACTCTCTGCAAGAGGAGATAGCAAAGAAATTTTGCTTCTGTCATTTTGAATCATCTTTCTCCTTTTAAATAACAGTAAAATTATGACTGTAACATGAAGTTTCTAGTTAAAATGGACACCAGTGTAGCCCCCCCTTGGTTAATGGTGTAATAATTTTTGGCATAAAGTGATACAGGATGCTTGATTTTAACTGTCTTACATTCAGGGAAACTTGACTTCTGTGTTTAAATATGAGAAGTGTGAAGATTTATAGAGTACCGCGAGAAGCATTTCATATATATTGCTGATTTAGCTTCATTGCATCCTTGAGAGAAGGAAGGAAGAGGTATTGCCATGTATGTTTTATAGAAAACAAAATTGGGGTCCAGGACAGGTAGAGGTTTTGCCCAGGAATGCGCAGCTGGTCAGTAAAAACCTTTTCCTTGCTTCCTTGTCTCCTCACCTAATGTCCTCTCACCAGGTTGTGCTGTCCTTCTGTGGTCAGCAGGATATCTCAGGAAGTCACATTTTGTGATGACAAATTTCACTTGCACTTATAGAAACTCAAACATTACATGTGTGGGAGCCACTCCTTCAGATGCCATTAGAGCTGAGATCACACTGTTTTGAAACTTCTGTGGCAGCATTCTTTAGGCCTTTTCCCTAATGGTTAAGGTTCTGGAGGGGTTACACACCTTTCTTTAAAAAAAGAATGTTTGGAATCCAAACCAAGTTTCATGGTACAATAGTGCATGTTGCAACAAAGCCCCGCACATTTCATTAAAGTTGGAAGCAGCTAAGTAGCCTTGTGTGAGGCAGTGACCTGGACATGACAGCTGAGAAGTGGTGGGAAGAAAGGGTCAGAGAATGTGGGGCCTGGGTCTTCGTGTTAACTCTTGTCATAAATTTGCTGGGTGATATTGGGCCTCAAGGTCCTATCGGTTTGTAAAATGGATGGGCTAGGCTGCACTGTCCAGTATGGTAGCTATTTTAATCAATTAAAATTAAATAAAATAAAAACTTCAGTTCCTTAATTGCACTAGCCACATTTCAAGCGCTTGATAGCCACATGTGGGTCATAGTGCCGTAATGGACAGTGTGGTTGTAACACATTTCCTTCACTGCAGAACGTCCAGTTGGAGAGCCTGACTAGATTATCAGTGGTTCTGCAGATGTGTCTCAGTGGATTTCCAGGATTCCTTAGAACCTCCTTAGGGGTTCTGAGAAGAGTAAGGGATAGCTCAGGCAAGTGAGGCTCTGCGTCCCCCACCCTGGCTTCATTTCCATCTATTTTAGATAAAATGGGTATTGTAATTTTGAAACACCTTTGCATTTAGGTTCCCTTATGAACTTAAAACTGCCCCCCCACTCTACCCTGTTACCATTATAACTCTAGAGGAAGAGGGTGGGGGAAGAATAGAAGAATGTTCTAACCAAAGAGAAAGAGGAAGGAAGAAAACCTGTCCCTTCCAGCCTGAGGAGCTGTGGGAAGAAGAGGGGAGATCCAGGAATGGGAGGGAGGACATATGTGTTCTGTTTCCTCTCAACTAAAGCTGAGAAGGGGGCCTAAGTTTGCAGATTGACGGAAGCTGGGTGTTGGTGCTGCTTCCTATTCAAGGCCTTGGGAGACTACCTTGAGGTATCACCCACAACAAGCTGGAGTGGCCATTTGGTTAGGCAGAGTGAGGGCCTGACCTTAGCTCCCAAATAGAGCAGAAGGGGACTTTCTTTTTTTTTTTTTAATTAAAAAAATTTTTTTTGAGAGGGAGAGTGAGCACACACGTGCACATGGTGGGGTGGGGCAGAGGGAGAGGAAGAGGAAGAGAGAGAATCTTAAGCAGGCTCTGTGCTGGGCGTGGAACCCAACATGGGGCTTGATCTCACGGCCCTGAGATCATGACTTGAGCTGAAATCAAGATTCGGATGCTTAACTGACTGAGTCACCCAAGTGCCCCAGAAGGAACCTTTCTTTAGGGAACCTAGCTGGGCAGTTTGCCAGAAATGGGAGTGGGTAGGGCAGTGTGGGTGGTCATGTTGCCAAGGCTACATGGTAGGACATTGGGATAGGACTGTAGAGAAGTCACTGGCCAACTTTAGGGCCACTGCAGGGTGGGTGAGAGCTGAGGTGGGGCCAAGAGAGAAAGGGGTACCCTGGGTCTAACAAGGCCAGAGAATAGTCTGTGAATTCTATCTGCCATAAGTGTCAGCAGTGGAAACCAGTGGAATGCCTCAGGGTGAGGTAATGGGATTGAGCAAACGTACCTCACTCTTGTGGTCCTAGGCTAGTACACACCCAAGTACACACACCAAGAACAAGACCCAAGAATGGGGTCTTCTCTTCTCTTTATCCCAACCTCCAGTGCCATAGGGCCACATACTCTCCCTGTACACCCAGAGACCATCTTGGAGAGGACCTGAAGAGGGGGAGAAAACCAGAAAGGCTGAGTCAGTCAAAATGAGACTGTTTACTAAATGGAAATGTATTTCTCCATTTGTCTGCCCCATCTGCCCAGGGTGGTATGTTGGCTTTGGGAAGTGAGTTTGGTGGTTTCGTGGCTTTTAAAAATCAGATCAATTACAGAAAATTAAAAAGGCATGTCTTCTTTGTACTGAGTATAATGTAAGTAAATTTATGACCCATACCTTATATTTTAATTAAGATTTCATTTGGAAAAAAGAATCACTAAAATATTGAAAGTCACTGGGCAACATAATCTCTGTGGTTTATGGTCTCTGAATCTTTATGATTATTTTATTCTAAGATGTTACAAAAGCAATATAGCCACCAATCAATGTATTGTCCAGTCAGCCAACAAATGTTTTTCAGTAAGAATCCTGGGTTGTGTGTATTATCCTGGGGGATAATATGCTGCATGTGATCGTATATGTGTGTAGACCAGGTCGTGATGCAAAATGTATTTGTTACTTTGGGTCATGGCCAAAGAAGTTATTTGTCTAGATGGAGAGACAGGATATATATATATATGTAACTGGAGCTTTCCTAGGTCTCAAACTTTTAGGGTAACCGGTTATGTCAGCAATGCTAAATGGAAGTTCATTGGGGCTTAGTCTGTTGACACAGAGTCTTGGATTCAAGGCCCTGGTGAAGCTCAACTTCTCTTCCTTACCTTGGATTTTCCTAATAAATTTTCCCTCTCTAAGCATTTTTGCAGGGGCTTGTTTCAAGAGACTTATATTACTTGCAACCAAAAGTGCCTTTAATAAGAAAAGAAGGGAGATCTTGGGAGCAGGGAGCAAATTTGAAAGGCTTACTATAATGGTAAAGCACCTGAGAGTGGAAAGGAAAGACAGCCTCCTCTTCATCCCATTCAAGGTACTCTGAATCTGGCTTCATGTTTCCCCACCACATTCTTCTCTGTCCTCATGATGTCCCCTGAGATCCAGCGAGGATCCTCTTTTTTGTGGCTTCCACCTGCCTTGCCAATTCCAATTTCAATCTCATCTCTCAGCTTTGTCTAAATTCTGCTTTCACCTCCATACCATGCTCTGTATTCCTCAGGGATGCGGCACAGTATGGTTGTACAAATCCTGATTTTGCCAGTTACTAGCTGTGCAATCTTGTGCATGTTATATAAAGTCTGTACCTTGGTTTTCTCATCTGTCAATGGGGTAATAATAGCATCTGCCTCTTAGAGTTGGTCTAAGGGTTCAGTGCTAAGAAGTGCCTGGCATGGTGAGCACAGTTTGTTATCCTCAGTTTTGCATTTGCATCTCTCACTGTTAATTGCTTATTGATATGTGTGAGTCATGGCTCCTTGCCTCTTTCTCTCTCACTACTTGGTTGTAAGCTTCTTTTGTTTACTTATTAGTACTACAGCTCTCAGTCTATTCCACATTTTCACAGAATCCAGTTACCTATCTTTTTGGTAACTGGCATAGTATTAGCCTAGCTTTAGTCTTTGCCTCTGCTCTCATTGTGATTTCACAGATTTGTAGCTCCGGGTCTCTGATAACATCTGCGGGTTCTTTCAGTATCTTGGAATTGATTAATCTGGGTCAGGGTCTTGAAAAATATGTGCAGCAGCAGTTAAGGGATCTTACTGTCTTCTCATCCATCCCTGGCTTCCATTCTTTATTGATGATGCATGTTCTACTCTGCAAAGTCAGCATCATTTTTCTTGGTAGCAAAGAGGAATNAGGGTCTTGAAAAATATGTGCAGCAGCAGTTAAGGGATCTTACTGTCTTCTCATCCATCCCTGGCTTCCATTTTTATTGATGATGCATGTTCTACTCTGCAAAGTCAGCATCATTTTTCTTGGTAGCAAAGAGGAATGCAAAATAGATTTGAGTAATTCTGCCTTCTCTCTGCAATAGAGTAACATGGTATTTTCTGACTTGGGGATTGCTCCCATTCTCTTCTTGTATGTAACTTAATGTGTTTTTATGGTTTCTTTATTGTGTTGTACAAGGCTTCCCTTATACCCTGTGAATCTGAGTCATGCAGCTGAACCACTGCAACATGACTCTGCTCCTTCGAGAACTTGTCTGCCTGATTCCAGTTTTCTCTCTTTAGCTCCTGCCCATAGAGCTATGTGCTTTGGCTTCTATATTTTGCTTGGTTCAGTATCTGTTTTTTTTTTTTCTCCCCTTTCTCCCCTGACGTACTTTGTTCCTTGGGTAGAAGTTTAGGATTCAGATGCCTAATCCCTCTAGGGAGATGTGTTTCGATTCANTTTTTTTTTTTTTCTCCCCTTTCTCCCCTGACGTACTTTGTTCCTTGGGTAGAAGTTTAGGATTCAGTTGCCTAATCCCTCTAGGGAGATGTGTTTCGATTCAGATCATTCTTTGGTCCTGGCATGGTCTGGGTTTGTTGGGGAGATAGAAATAAACTGCATCTTAGAATGTGATTGGTGTTAATCGAACACTGTGAAAATTAAGTTAAGGCTGTATACAGTTCTAAACCTGATCTTTGGACTCTGCTTACCATGTTTGAGCCTTTCTTCAGGCAAAATTTGTTGGCCAATGTCATATTGAGGTCAGGAAGATGTTACATGAAGGCAGTTTCCAACTTGACATAAAGAACTTTCTAATAAGCTGCTTTCTGTGGCAATAAGTTCCCTGTCATTGGAAGTGTTCAAAGTAAGAGCAGATAATCTTCTGTTTAGGATGTTGGAATAAGATTTCTGTATTTGTTGGAAGAGTAGAGCCCCTGAAATCCTGGCTACACAGAAAATTAACTTCAAGGATACCTTTTTTACCTTAAAGACATGTCTTGGTGCCTGTATCCTGGCACCAGGGCAGACAGGGCTTAGAGCAAATGCCTATTGTAGGGTATACATTGTCAAAGCTTAAAGATCTAAACCTTTTATTCCAGGCTCACCTCTCACTTGAGACTCTAGACACGCTGGACTATTATTACTCTCATAAACATGTCCTGTTCTCCTTTATTTTCTTGTCTTTGAACATATAACTTCACATTCATGGAATTTGTTTTTCTCCCGTTTTTCACCTGGCTAAGTCAACTTGACGGTCAGGATAGTCTGGTCTGGGTGTCCTTCAGTGTCCTCCAGTGCACTTTGGGCTTACCGTGTAGACACATTGGACCTGCTTCATGGTGCTGTCTGTAACCCTCTCCTTGGCTCTCCCCCATATGAAATGGAACTCTTTCTGGGGCCCAGGAATTATGTCAAATGTCTCTTTGTTTCACGCAGTGCCTGTCACAGCATCTGGCACAGGACTAGGAGTCTAATCGGTGAAAGGAGCTGCACCTGTAGGTTCCAGGCCTTGCAGTCCTAATGTGCCCCTGTTCCCTGATTTATGTCTGTCTCTGTTTCTTCCTTGATGAAACTGAGTTACAAAGAACTTTTTGGGGAAAAAATAAATGATGATGTAAGAGAAATTGCCTTAGTGCCCTGGGGACACCAAACCACCCAGTGTTTCTTTCTTAGCCAGTGCTGGCAAGAGACAGAGGAACTGTGCTGTGCTGGGTGATCCTTACCTACTTTTTTAGCATGACTTGGCAGAATTAAATTATTTTCTCTCTTGCACTTGAGGAAGTATGTGGATGCGTTAAAATTTAAACCAGTACCTTGTTTGGGATATCAGATCTAGAGACACTTTTGTCAAGACAGAAAGGTGGTGGATGGAGTAATCATTCAGTGTGCACTGAAACTTTCTCTGGGTGTTGTTTTAATTAACAAAGTTTGTTGCAAAGCTGTACTTTGTGTTCTCTAATGCATGCATATCATTTCCTAACCAAATTTATGAAAATATATTGGGATGGTGAGCATTTAAAGAACTTTAGGGAATAAGTCAGAATTGAAAGTTCCAAACAAGTGTAATTATTATTGCGTGCATATTGTGTTCAGGCCCGTGGCCCTCCCAGGACTAGGCTGACTTCACAGAATGTCTTATTAATTAAAGGAAAAACAAATGTGATGTGGGAGTAGTTCTTGCCTCTCCTTGGGTAACCTCGGGAGAATCACTTCAGCTTTTTGTGCCTCAGTTTTCTCAGCTGAAAACTTAAGGGTTTGTTCATCTTCAGGATCTCTTCAGCTTTTTAAATTTGTAAATAAAGCACAAATGTCTGCTTTTCCTTTTTCTGAAGACCTGCACTTGAAAAGTAGCTTTGTGGCTGAGATAATAAACTTATTTCACATAATTTATTTATGCAAGGAATGTTTATTTGAACGCTTACTATGTGTAGGTCACTGAGTTGATAGCAAAGTCCTTGTTTAGGAAGCCTTGAGTCTAGAACAGTGGTTGGCAATTTTTTTCTGTAAAGGGCTAGATAGTAAATATTTTTGGCTTTGTGGAACAGTCTCTGTCACAACTACTCAACTTTGCCTTTCTAACGGGAAAGCAGCCACAGACGATATGTAAACAAGTGGGTGTGGCCTGATTTGGCCCATCAGCCATACTTTGTGGATTCCTGACCTAGAGTGTAGAGATATTTAGTAAACATATAAACAGATAGGTATATAATATATAAGTGGTAAGTGCCAATTTCACTGAGATATAAGATCAACAAAAGATAGCACATTCATTAACAGCTCAGTATTTCTGATCCAAACAACTTTATTTTGCACAGGCTTAAATATTGGCTAGGTATTCCCTGTGCCATGGAACCTAAGTGTACTTGTTAAAAAAAAAATCCTTGACTATGGGGTGCCTGGGTGGCTCAGTTGGTTAAATATCTACCCTCAATTTTAGCTCAGGTCAAGATCTCAGGGTCGTGAGATCCAGACCCATGCTGAGATCCACACTCAGTGGGGAGTCTGCTTGAGATTTTCCCTCTCTCTCTTACACTCCCTCTGGCACACACTCTCTCTCTCAAATAAATAAATAAATAAATCTTAAAAAAAATCCTTGACTTTAATAAGAAGCAAAGTGAAGACTGGGAAAACTGTAAGTGCCAACACATAATTAATTACTGGGGTGCAGGCTTTGCCATGGTAGAATTTAGGGCAGCTTATCTGCATCAGGTTGAGGATGGAGCAGCCATGACTTGTCCTAAATTTCAGAGTGAGGGGCTGCTGAAGGCAGACAGATTTCCACAGAGATTGGTCATTTTGAAATTGCTATTTAATTATGGCATTTGGTTACATATAATTAATCAATAATACTACAATTTCTGCTTTGTTTCTGTTCAGTTGATCGTAATATATAAAGATTTTCTGTAATTGGAAAATGAGTCAGAATGAATAAAAAGTTTTAATCATTTAAAAATATATTTTGGGAGAGGGGTTCCAGATGCTAGCATAGGAAGATTCTGAACTCATCTCTTCCTAAGGATACCACAAACTTGCAACTGCGTATGGAATAATTTCCTCTGAAAAAGATCTAAAACCTGGATGAACAGAGCCTCTACAGCAAAAGATAAAAGGGAAGCATCAAAACAGGTAGGAGACCTATGATCCAGCATTTGCACTGCTAGATATTTACCCAAAGAATACAAAAATACTGATTCAAAGGGATACATGAACCCCAGTGTTTATAGCAGCATTATCTGCAATAGCCAAATTATGGAAATAGCCCCAGTGTCCATAGGCTGATGAATGGATAAAGAAGATGTGGTATGTACACACAATGGACTATTACTCAGCCATCAAAAAGAATGAAATCTTGCCATTTGCAATGACGTGGGTGGAGCTAAGGAGTATTATGCTAAGTGATATAAGTCAGTCAAATACTGTATGATTTCACTCATATGTGGCATTCCTTCATTTTGTTGATGTGGTTTATCACATTGATTGACTTGCAAATGTTGAATCATACTTGCACCCCTGAAATAAATCGTGCTTGATCACAGTGTGTGATCCTTTAAATGTATTGTTGAATTCAGTGTGCTAAATTTTGTTGAGGATTTTTGCACCTATTTCATCAAGGATATTGGCCAGTAATTGTCCTTTTTTTGTGTGTGTGGTGTACTTGACTGGATTTGGTATCAAGATAATGCTGGCCTTATAAAATGGGTTTGGAAGCATTCTCTCCTCTTCAAATTTTTGGAAGAATTTGAGAAGGATAGATATTAACTCTTCTTTAAATTTTGAAAAATTCACCATTGAGATTATCTGGTCCTTGGCTTTTATTGGCAGGTTTTAGATTACCGATTCAATCTCCTTACTAGAAATTGGTCTATTCAGATTTTCTATTTTTGAGTGATTTAGTCTTAGAAGACTGTATTTATAGGAATTCACCCATTTATACCTAGATGTCAAATTTGTTGATGTATAATTGTTTGTGATAGTTTCTTATGATCCTTGATCCTTTGTATTTCTGTGGTACCAATTGCAACTTCTCTTTCAGTTCTAATTTTATTTGAGCACTCTCCTTTTTTCTTGGTTAGCATAGGTAAAAGTTTATCAATTTTATCTTTTCAAAGAACCAGCTCTTAGTCTCATTGATCTTTCTTACTGTCTTTTTAGTCTCTATTTCATCTTCCATACTCTGATCTTCATTATTTCCTTCTACTAACTTTAGCCTTTGTTTGTTCTTCTTTTTCTCATTCCTTTAGGTGTAAAGTTAGATTGTATGAGATTTTTCTTGTTTCTTGAGGTAGGGCTGTATTATTAAGACCTTCCTTCTAGAACCACTTTTGCTGCATCTTACAGACTTTGGTCTATATGACACCATATTTCTGTTTCCATTTGTCTCTAGGTATTTTTTTTATTTCTCCTGTAATTTCTTCAGTGACTCACTGCTTGTTCGGTAGCATGTTGCTTTATCTCCACATTTTTGTGTTTTTTTCCAGCTTTCTTCTTATAATTGACTTTCATACCATTATGGTCATAAAAGACACTTGATATGATTTCAATCTTCCTGAATTTATTGAGACTTGTTTTTTGGTCCATAAAGTGCATCTTTATGACAATTACATTGAACTCTTTATCAGGTAAATTGCTTACCTCTGTTTCGTTAAAGTCTTTTTCTAAGGATTTGTCTTGTTCTTTTGTTTGGAAAATATTGCTCTGTCTCCTCATTTTGCCTGATTCTTGTTTCTATGTATTAGGCAAATGAACTACCTCTCCCAAACCTGAAGGGGTGGCCTTGTATAGGAAATGTCCCATGGGTCTCATAAGCAGCACTATCCCCCCTAGCCCCTGCACCAGGCACTCAAGGGACATTCCCTATGTGAGCTGCACATGCCCTCATGCTGTGGTGGGGCCATGACTACAATAGGGGGTGGGCAGGGCTCTCACCGAGCCCAGCTGTGACACATGGATGCAACATGGGTAAGGATGGGGACCTTCACTGGGGCACCATCAGCACCATCAGCACCATCAGCACCAGCACCATCAAGTTAGAATGGTATCACAAAAATGACACCTGCCAGTGTCTCCATCCACAGAGAGAATGCCAGTAAGTTCCTGCTTTTCCAGCAAATGCTTCAAGATTAGTAAATGGGTATCCTTCACATATGGTCTAGGCACTCTTCAAACTGCTGTTTTTGCCCTGGGTCTGAGGGCAAGGGAGTCTGTGCACAAGTCATTTAACAGCAGGTTCTTTATTTTCTACAGTTCTATAATTTCCCTGGACATAACCCACTTTGGTTTTCAAAGCCAAGCATTTGGAGGACTCATCCCTCCTATACATCACCCTAGGGGGTGGGGTGCCTAATGTGAAACACAAATCCCTCACTTCTCAGGGAAGTTATGTATTTTTAAGATCCCTCCTGGTTGTGGATCCCACACCTAGGGTGGGTCTTTTGTTTGTTTGGCAAGACCATGTCTCTGTCTCTCCTACCATTTTTTTAAAGTTTTTATTTAAATATCAGTTAGTTAACATACAGTGTAATATTAGTTTCAGGTGTACAATATAGTGATTCAACACTTCCATACAACACCTGGTGTTCATCCCAACAAGTGCCTTCCTTATGCCCCATCACCTATTTAAACCATCCCCCCATCCACATGATCACTGCACTTAGGAGAAGAAAGGATGAAGACAGTGAGAACTTCAACAAAGAGAAAATAGAAGGTATTATCAAAAGAAATTACAGAGCTGAAGAATACAATAACTGAACTGAAAAAATACTCTAGAGGGGTTCAACAGCAGAAGAACAGAACAGTGAGCTAGAAGACAAAACGATGTAACTCACTCAGACAAAGCAGCAAAAAGATAAAGGACTTTTTAAACTGGAGGTAATGTAAGGGATCTTTGAGACAACATTAAGCAGGATAATATTTCCATTATAGGGGTCCCAGAAAGATACTGGATCAATCACTTTTAAAACAGAGAAATGGCCAGAAAACTTACTTGAAGAAATAATGGCTGAAAATTTACCTAATCTAGAGAAGGAAAAAGACTTCCAGGTCAAGAAAACCCCGAAAATTCCAAATAAGGTGAACCAAAAAATATCCACACCAAGACACATTATAATTAAAATGGTAAATTTAAAGAAAGAGAGAGAATATGAAAAAACAGCAAGAGAAAAACAACTTGCTACATACAAAGGAAATCCCATAAAGTTATTATCAGGTTTCTTTGCAATAACTGTGACTCTGCAGGCCAGAAGATAGTGGCATGATGTATTCAAAGTGCTGAAAGGAAAAAACTTTCAGCCAAGAATTCTCTACCCAGCAAGGCTATCATTCAGAATTGAAGGGGACATTATGAGTTTTCAGGATAGGGGCACCTGGATGGTGCAGTCAGTTAAGTGTCTGACTCTTGGTTTCAGCTCAAGTCATGCTCTCAGGGTCATGAGATCAAGCCCTGCACTGGATTCCATGCTCAGCTCAGAGTCTGCTTGAGATTCTTTCTCCCTCTCCCTCTGCCCCTCCTGCTTGTGCTCTCTCTTTCTCTCTGAAATAAATAAATCTTTATAAAAAAGGAGTTTTCAGGATAAGCAAAAACTAAAGGAGTTCATCACTACTAAACTGGCCATACAAGAAATGTTAAAGGAACTTATTTAAGCTGAAAATAAATGACACTAATTAATAACAAGAAAACATATGAAAGTAAAAATCTCACTGGAAAAGGTAAATTTATGGTAAAGATAGTGTATCAATCACTTTTAAACAAAATATGAAGGTTAAAAGACAATAGTACTGGGGCGCCTGGGTGGCTCAGTAGTTAAGCATCTGCCTTCGGCTCAGGGCGTGATCCCAGGGTCCTGGGATCGAGTCTCACAGTGGAGCAGGGAGCCTGCTTCTTCCTCTCCCACTCCCCGTGCTTGTGTTCCCTCTCTCGCTGGCTGTTGCTCTCTCTGTCAAATAAGTAAATAAAATCTTAAAAAAAAAGACAATAGTACTGAAAATTAACTGAAACTACAATAATTAGTTAAGGGATACATAAAATAAAAAGAAGAAAAATGTGACATCAAAATTATAAAACTTTGGGAGGGAGGCATAAAAATGTGAAGTTTTGGAATGTGTTTAAATTTAAGTTGCTATCAACTTAAAAATGACCATTATATACATAGGTTGTTATATATGAAGGTCACGGTAACCACAAAGAAAAAGACTTACAGTAAATACACAAAAGAAATTAAGAAAGGAATCTAAACATAGCACTAAAGAAAACCATCAAACCACAAGGTAANCCCCATCACCTATTTAAACCATCCCCCCATCCACATGATCACTGCACTTAGGAGAAGAAAGGATGAAGACAGTGAGAACTTCAACAAAGAGAAAATAGAAGGTTATCAAAAGAAATTACAGAGCTGAAGAATACAATAACTGAACTGAAAAAATACTCTAGAGGGGTTCAACAGCAGAAGAACAGAACAGTGAGCTAGAAGACAAAACGATGTAACTCACTCAGACAAAGCAGCAAAAAGATAAAGGACTTTTTAAACTGGAGGTAATGTAAGGGATCTTTGAGACAACATTAAGCAGGATAATATTTCCATTATAGGGGTCCCAGAAAGATACTGGATCAATCACTTTTAAAACAGAGAAATGGCCAGAAAACTTACTTGAAGAAATAATGGCTGAAAATTTACCTAATCTAGAGAAGGAAAAAGACTTCCAGGTCAAGAAAACCCCGAAAATTCCAAATAAGGTGAACCAAAAAATATCCACACCAAGACACATTATAATTAAAATGGTAAATTTAAAGAAAGAGAGAGAATATGAAAAAACAGCAAGAGAAAAACAACTTGCTACATACAAAGGAAATCCCATAAAGTTATTATCAGGTTTCTTTGCAATAACTGTGACTCTGCAGGCCAGAAGATAGTGGCATGATGTATTCAAAGTGCTGAAAGGAAAAAACTTTCAGCCAAGAATTCTCTACCCAGCAAGGCTATCATTCAGAATTGAAGGGGACATTATGAGTTTTCAGGATAGGGGCACCTGGATGGTGCAGTCAGTTAAGTATCTGACTCTTGGTTTCAGCTCAAGTCATGCTCTCAGGGTCATGAGATCAAGCCCTGCACTGGATTCCATGCTCAGCTCAGAGTCTGCTTGAGATTCTTTCTCCCTCTCCCTCTGCCCCTCCTGCTTGTGCTCTCTCTTTCTCTCTGAAATAAATAAATCTTTATAAAAAAGGAGTTTTCAGGATAAGCAAAAACTAAAGGAGTTCATCACTACTAAACTGGCCATACAAGAAATGTTAAAGGAACTTATTTAAGCTGAAAATAAATGACACTAATTAATAACAAGAAAACATATGAAAGTAAAAATCTCACTGGAAAAGGTAAATTTATGGTAAAGATAGTGTATCAATCACTTTTAAACAAAATATGAAGGTTAAAAGACAATAGTACTGGGGCGCCTGGGTGGCTCAGTAGTTAAGCATCTGCCTTCGGCTCAGGGCGTGATCCCAGGGTCCTGGGATCGAGTCTCACAGTGGAGCAGGGAGCCTGCTTCTTCCTCTCCCACTCCCCGTGCTTGTGTTCCCTCTCTCGCTGGCTGTTGCTCTCTCTGTCAAATAAGTAAATAAAATCTTAAAAAAAAAGACAATAGTACTGAAAATTAACTGAAACTACAATAATTAGTTAAGGGATACATAAAATAAAAAGAAGAAAAATGTGACATCAAAATTATAAAACTTTGGGAGGGAGGCATAAAAATGTGAAGTTTTGGAATGTGTTTAAATTTAAGTTGCTATCAACTTAAAAATGACCATTATATACATAGGTTGTTATATATGAAGGTCACGGTAACCACAAAGAAAAAGACTTACAGTAAATACACAAAAGAAATTAAGAAAGGAATCTAAACATAGCACTAAAGAAAACCATCAAACCACAAGGAGAGAAAGAGAAAAAGAAAGAAACAGTGATGAACTACAAAAACAGCCAGAAAATAATTAATAAAATGGCAATAAATACATACCTATCAGTAATTACTTTAAATGTAAATGGACTAGATCAAAAGACTTAGGGTGACTGAATGGATTTTAAAAAGACTCATCTATATGGTACTTGCAAGAGACTCACTTCAGATGTAAAGACACACACAGACTGAAAGTGAAGGATGGAAAAAGATTCCATGCAAATGGGAGTGAAAAGAAAGCTGGGATAGCAATACTTTTATCAGACAAAATAGACTTTAAAACAAAGGCCATACCAAGAGACAAAAAAAGGGCATTACATAATGAATAAGAGGTCAATCCAGCAAGAAGGTATAACACATAAATATATATGCATCCAACATAGGAGCACAAAAATATATAATGCAAATATTAATGGACCTAAATGAAAAAATTGACAGCAATACAATAATAGTAGAGGATTTTTATACTCCACCTACTTCAATGGGTGGATCATCCAGACAGAAAATTAAGGAAACATCAGCCTTAAGCAACACATTAGACCTGATGGACCTTACAGATACATACAGAACATTCCACCCAAAAGCAGCAGAAGGCACATTTTTCTCAAGTGCAGATGGAACATTCTCCAAGATAGATCACATGTTGGGCCAAAAAACAAGTCTCAATAAATTCAGGAAGACTGAAATCATATCAAGTGTCTTTTATGACCATAATGGTATGAAAGTCAATTATAAGAAGAAAGCTGGAAAAAAACACAAAAATGTGGAGATAAAGCAAACATGCTACCGAACAAGCAGTGAGTCACTGAAGAAATTACAGGAGAAATAAAAAAAATACCTAGAGACAAATGGAAACAGAAATATGGTGTCATATGGACCAAAGTCTGTAAGATGCAGCAAAAGTGGTTCTAGAAGGAAGGTCTTAATAATACAGCCCTACCTCAAGAAACAAGAAAAATCTCATACAATCTAACTTTACACCTAAAGGAATGAGAAAAAGAAGAACAAACAAAGGCTAAAGTTAGTAGAAGGAAATAATGAAGATCAGAGTATGGAAGATGAAATAGAGACTAAAAAGACAGTAAGAAAGATCAATGAGACTAAGAGCTGGTTCTTTGAAAAGATAAAATTGATAAACTTTTACCTATGCTAACCAAGAAAAAAGGAGAGTGCTCAAATAAAATTAGAACTGAAAGAGAAGTTGCAATTGGTACCACAGAAATACAAAGGATCAAGGATCATAAGAAACTATCACAAACAATTATACATCAACAAATTTGACATCTAGGTATAAATGGGTGAATTCCTATAAATACAGTCTTCTAAGACTAAATCACTCAAAAATAGAAAATCTGAATAGACCAATTTCTAGTAAGGAGATTGAATCGGTAATCTAAAACCTGCCAATAAAAGCCAAGGACCAGATAATCTCAATGGTGAATTTTTCAAAATTTAAAGAAGAGTTAATATCTATCCTTCTCAAATTCTTCCAAAAATTTGAAGAGGAGAGAATGCTTCCAAACCCATTTTATAAGGCCAGCATTATCTTGATACCAAATCCAGACAAGTACACCACAAAGAAAAAAAGGACAATTACTGGTNTAAGTTTTCTGGCCATTTCTCTGTTTTAAAAGTGATTGATCCAGTATCTTTCTGGGACCCCTATAATGGAAATATTATCCTGCTTAATGTTGTCTCAAAGATCCCTTACATTACCTCCAGTTTAAAAAGTCCTTTATCTTTTTGCTGCTTTGTCTGAGTGAGTTACATCGTTTTGTCTTCTAGCTCACTGTTCTGTTCTTCTGCTGTTGAACCCCTCTAGAGTATTTTTTCAGTTCAGTTATTGTATTCTTCAGCTCTGTAATTTCTTTTGATAATACCTTCTATTTTCTCTTTGTTGAAGTTCTCACTGTCTTCATCCTTTCTTCTCCTAAGTGCAGTGATCATGTGGATGGGGGGATGGTTTAAATAGGTGATGGGGCATAAGGAAGGCACTTGTTGGGATGAACACCAGGTGTTGTATGGAAGTGTTGAATCACTATATTGTACACCTGAAACTAATATTACACTGTATGTTAACTAACTGATATTTAAATAAAAACTTTAAAAAAATGGTAGGAGAGACAGAGACATGGTCTTGCCAAACAAACAAAAGACCCACCCTAGGTGTGGGATCCACAACCAGGAGGGATCTTAAAAATACATAACTTCCCTGAGAAGTGAGGGATTTGTGTTTCACATTAGGCACCCCACCCCCTAGGGTGATGCATAGGAGGGATGAGTCCTCCAAATGCTTGGCTTTGAAAACCAAAGTGGGTTATGTCCAGGGAAATTATAGAACTGTAGAAAATAAAGAACCTGCTGTTAAATGACTTGTGCACAGACTCCCTTGCCCTCAGACCCAGGGCAAAAACAGCAGTTTGAAGAGTGCCTAGACCATATGTGAAGGATACCCATTTACTAATCTTGAAGCATTTGCTGGAAAGGCAGGAACTTACTGGCATTCTCTCTGTGGATGGAGACACTGGCAGGTGTCATTTTTGTGATACCATTCTAACTTGATGGTGCTGGTGCTGATGGTGCTGATGGTGCTGATGGTGCCCCAGTGAAGGTCCCCATCCTTACCCATGTTGCATCCATGTGTCACAGCTGGGCTCGGTGAGAGCCCTGCCCACCCCCTATTGTAGTCATGGCCCCACCACAGCATGAGGGCATGTGCAGCTCACATAGGGAATGTCCCTTGAGTGCCTGGTGCAGGGGCTAGGGGGGATAGTGCTGCTTATGAGACCCATGGGACATTTCCTATACAAGGCCACCCCTTCAGGTTTGGGAGAGGTAGTTCATTTGCCTAATACATAGAAACAAGAATCAGGCAAAATGAGGAGACAGAGCAATATTTTCCAAACAAAAGAACAAGACAAATCCTTAGAAAAAGACTTTAACGAAACAGAGGTAAGCAATTTACCTGATAAAGAGTTCAATGTAATTGTCATAAAGATGCACTTTATGGACCAAAAAACAAGTCTCAATAAATTCAGGAAGATTGAAATCATATCAAGTGTCTTTTATGACCATAATGGTATGAAAGTCAATTATAAGAAGAAAGCTGGAAAAAAACACAAAAATGTGGAGATAAAGCAACATGCTACCGAACAAGCAGTGAGTCACTGAAGAAATTACAGGAGAAATAAAAAAAATACCTAGAGACAAATGGAAACAGAAATATGGTGTCATATGGACCAAAGTCTGTAAGATGCAGCAAAAGTGGTTCTAGAAGGAAGGTCTTAATAATACAGCCCTACCTCAAGAAACAAGAAAAATCTCATACAATCTAACTTTACACCTAAAGGAATGAGAAAAAGAAGAACAAACAAAGGCTAAAGTTAGTAGAAGGAAATAATGAAGATCAGAGTATGGAAGATGAAATAGAGACTAAAAAGACAGTAAGAAAGATCAATGAGACTAAGAGCTGGTTCTTTGAAAAGATAAAATTGATAAACTTTTACCTATGCTAACCAAGAAAAAAGGAGAGTGCTCAAATAAAATTAGAACTGAAAGAGAAGTTGCAATTGGTACCACAGAAATACAAAGGATCAAGGATCATAAGAAACTATCACAAACAATTATACATCAACAAATTTGACATCTAGGTATAAATGGGTGAATTCCTATAAATACAGTCTTCTAAGACTAAATCACTCAAAAATAGAAAATCTGAATAGACCAATTTCTAGTAAGGAGATTGAATCGGTAATCTAAAACCTGCCAATAAAAGCCAAGGACCAGATAATCTCAATGGTGAATTTTTCAAAATTTAAAGAAGAGTTAATATCTATCCTTCTCAAATTCTTCCAAAAATTTGAAGAGGGGAGAATGCTTCCAAACCCACTTTATAAGGCCAGCATTATCTTGATACCAAATCCAGTCAAGTACACCACACACACAAAAAAAGGACAATTACTGGCCAATATCCTTGATGAAATAGGTGCAAAAATCCTCAACAAAATTTAGCACACTGAATTCAACAATACATTTAAAGGATCACACACTGTGATCAAGCACGATTTATTTCAGGGGTGCAAGTATGATTCAACATTTGCAAGTCAATCAATGTGATAAACCACATCAACAAAATGAAGGATAAAAAGCATATGATCATCTCAATAAACTCAGAAAAAGCATTTGACAAAGCTCAGCATATATTTACAATAAAAACTCTTGACAAAGTGATTATGGAGGGAACATACCTCTATGTGATAAAGGCCATAAATGACAGACCTACCACTAACATCATACTCAAATGGTAAAAAAACAAAAACTTTTCTTCTGAGATCAGGAGCAAGACAAGGATGCCCATACTTGTCATTCTTTTATTCAACATAATATTGGAAGTCCTATAATTCCTAGCCATAGGAATAAGGGGCAAGAAAAAAAAAAGTAAAAGGCATCCAAATTAAAAATGAAGAAGTAAGACTATCACCAGTTACAGATGACATGATGCTATATAAAGAAAACCCAAAAACTTCACCAAAAGACCATTAGAACTAATAAATGAATTCAGTAAAGTTGCAGGATATAAAAACAACACATAGAAAGCTGTGGTGTTTCTATACACTAATGAGCTATCAGAAAGAGGAATTAAGAAAGAAGTCCCATTTACAATTGCATCAGAAAGAATAAAATACCTGGAAATAAATTTAACCGAGGAGGTGAAAGACCTACACGCTAAAAACTGTATGACATTGGTGAAGGTGATTGAAGAAGAGACAAGTTAATTTCATGCTCATGGATTGGAAGAATTAATATTGTTAAAATGTTCATAACACCCAAAGCAATCTACAGATTGAGTGTAATCCCTATCAAAATCCCAATGGCATTTTTCATTTCTCATAGAAGTAGAAAAAACAATTCTAAAATTTGTATGACACTACAAAAGATCTCAAATAGCCAAAACAATCTTGAGAAAGAACAAAGCTGGAGGTATCATGCTCTCTGATTTCTATATATAGTACTAAGCTATAGTAATCAAAGCAATATGGTATTGGCATAAAAACAGATATATAGATCAATGAAACAGAATTGAGAGCCCAGAAATAAACCCATACATTTCAAACAATTTGTGACAAAGGAGCCAAGTATGTACAATGGAGAAAGGACAGTTTCATCAATAAATGGTGCTGGGGAAACTGGATAGCCACATGCAAAAGAATAAATCTAGACCACTATCTTATACCATAATAAAACTAATTCAAAATGGATCAAAGACTTGAATGTAAGACCTGAAATCATAAAATTACTAGAAGAAAAGATAGGCAGTAAGTTCCTTGATAGGTCTTAGTGTTGTGTGTGTGGATCTGACTCCAAAGCCAAGGGAAACAAAAGCAAAATTAAACAAGCGGGACTACATCGAACTAAAGAGCTTCTGCACAGCAAAGGAAACCATCATCAAAATGAAAAGACAACTTACAAAATGGGAGAAGATGTGTGCAAATCATGTATTTGATAAGGGGTTAATATCCAAAATATATAAAGAACTCATATAATTCAACAGTAAAAAAACAAATAACCCAATTAAAAATGGGCAGAGGATCTGACTAGACATTTTTTCCAAAGAAGACATACAGATGGCCAGTAGGATATTAAAAGATGTTCAACATCACTAATTGTCAGGGAAATCCAAATCAAAACCACAATGAGAGATCACCTCACTCCTATTAGAATGGCTATTATCAAAAAGATAAAAAATAACAAGAGTTGGAGAGAATGTAGAGAAAAGGGAACTCTAGTACACTGTTTTTGGGAATATAAGTTGGTGCAGCCACTACTGAATATAGCGTGGAGGTGCCTCCAAAAATTAAGGATAGATCTACCATATGATCCAGCTATCTATCTGAAGGATACAAAAACACTAATTTGAAAAGATATATGTGTTCCTATGTTCATTGCAGCCTTATGCACAATAGCCAAGATACAGAAACAGCCTAAGTGTTCACTGACAGATGAATGGATAAAGAGGATGTGGGGTACACACACACACACACACACACACACACACACACACACACACACACACAACACAGGAAAACTACTGAGCCATAAAGAAGAATGAAATCTTGCCATTTACAACAACATGGTTGGACCTAGAGAGCTATGTATTAANTTTTTTTTTAAGGTTTTATTTATTTATTTGACAGAGAGAGAGACAGCCAGCAAGAGAAGGAACACGCAGGGGGAGTGGGAGAGGAAGAAGCAGGCTCCCAGCAGAGCAGGGAGCCCGATGTGGGGCTCAATCCCAGGACCCCAGGAGCACACCCTGAGCCAAAGGCAGATGCTTAATGACTGAGCCACTCAGGCACCCCTTTCTGGGAAAATCTAAATGCATTTCTTCTTTGTTACCAATGCAGAAACCAAAAGTTTCATTTGCTTTCTGGTGCCAGGCTTCTTAAAAAACTATGGCAATTTAATAATGCTCCTTTTTGCAGAAGTACATTTGCAGACCTGTCTAGGAGACTTACGATTAGTAAAAACAAACAAACAAACAAACCCAAAGTCTACTATTCAGAGATGATTTTGCTGCTCTGTAGCTGTAATGGTGATATTACCTTACTCTGCAGTCATTTTTAGTTCTTTGTTTTTGTGGTGAGCTGGTGTGATGCAGAGGGAGGCTGGCCAGGTCCTTGGCCACGCTTCTCTATGTGGCTTTCCCCTCAAACCCAGTCTGTATCAGGCCTGTTGGGTTGTGGGAGAAAAAAATAAAGACCCCATGAATGATGTGTGTGAACACAGAGCAAGTGACATTTAGACCCCCTGTGAAGTGGGCCCCAGCAAACAGATATATAGCGATATTTCTTTCCAAGAGAATTAGCAGCAGGATTATCTGATGAATGGGAAAGGCAGATGACTGGACCCTTTCACTGTGTACAGACCCATGTATTAGACATTGAGTGTCATTCTTTCCTTTTGCTTCGGCAGTCAACAACAAGCCTCCTGAGGATGCCGAGCAGCTTGTTTAAGAATCCCTAAGCAAAGTGGGAAAGAAATGGATATTTACTGATTGCCTTCTTTGGGGGCATTTAATATACTTTATCTCACTTAATCTTTATAACACCTATGTGGTAGGAATTATTATACCATTTGCTTTAGGAGGCAATCAAGGCTCAGAGAGGCTAAGGAGGTTAAATGACCTGCTCCAAGTCATGTACCTAATAAATAACTGACCAGGGATTCTGCAGCTTGGGTTTCAAAGCCTCTTTCTATTCTACACTTCTTCAAAACAGTTTAATGAGAAATAGTCAAGTGATTTTGCCAGCAATTCAAAGAGAGAAACAGAATCACGCTCTAGTACAAATTGGAATTTAGTGCAAAGCCTTCCATTCATAGGCAGAGAAGGTAAGGGCCCATGCAGTGGTTCTCAGCCTTGAGAACACACTGGAATCATTCAGGGAGCTTGAAAAAATGCTGAAGCTTGTGTCTCATCCTGCTGATTCTGATTTGTTTGTCCTGGAGTGTGTCTTGGGTGTGGGATTTTTTTTTTAAAGATTTTATTCATTTGTGTGACAGAGAGACAGCCAGCGAGAGAGGGAACACAAGCAGGGGGAGTGGGAGAGGAAGAAGCAGGCTCCCAGCAGAGGAGCCTGATGTGGCCCGGAACACCGGGATCACGCCCTGAGCCAAAGGCAGATGTTTAACGACTGCGCTACCCAGGCGCCCTGGGTGTGGGATTCTTTAAAAGCTCCTCAGGTGATTCTAATGTTCAGCCAGCAAGGGCTGAGAACCACTGGCGTGGACAGATAATATGACATGATAAGGGTGGACATCCTCTTGCAGCTCATCTGGACGTGATTCATGGGACGCTTGAAAATATAGATAAATATTTCTGAGACAGGAAAGACATAATCTCTGGGGGTTCTGGTTACAGCAGCTTTTTGTCCAAATCACAGTAAATTTCATGGCTTAACCTGAATCCCAGTGCTGGTTTGATGCCCTCCCAGACTACGTCCCTTAGGGACATATAGAACGTGGTTTTAAAGCATTTGAACTATGATTTTGAGATTTAACGTTTGGGATTTTGCTTTAGGAAGAAAGCAAAATACTTGAGTAACAAAAATGATGGAATGTACATTTTCAGAAAGGCCAAGAATAAATGACACCAAACCTGGAAATTATTCTCCTTGGTTTTTAATTCTGGAACAAATTTCTAACTTAATAAGATGTAACCATGGATGGAGTCTCAGAGTAAAGGCGTGGGGAAAAATCTCATCTGAATTCAGAGAACATAAGGAAAGCCTGATACACATGGTTTTGTCTAGCTCTTTTTTACAAGCTCAGCTGGAAGAGATGACAGCTATGAAAACAAGCTGTCCTTGAATTGGTGGCAGTGGCTAGTGCTTTTTGAGATGAGTGGGTTTTAGATAGGGACCTGGTGGTATGGCATTTTACATTTTATAGAGCATATTTACACATATTCTATCATAGGGTGATTGTAAAATGGCCCTAATTTTTCAGTCTTCCATGTACACAGGCCCTTTGAAATGTGATTTTGGAGTCTGTTTCCAGCCTTTGAATCTGGGCTGGTCTTGTTATTTACTTAGCTCACAGAATGTGATGTAAGTGGTATGATGCCAGTTCTGACTGTAGGACTCAAGAGGACTTACATGCTTTCTTTGCCACTACACGGAAATGAGCCTGGGCTTGCCTGTTGGAAATGAGGGATAGCATGGAGCAGAGCTAGTTATCCCAGTGATGCTATGCTGGGTCAGCCGACAACCAGATGACTACCAGACTCATGGGCAGACCCTTAAAACTATCCTATCAAATCCAGCCAAGATCAGCAGACTGCTTCACTTTTTCACCGGCCCAGGAGAAATAACAAAAAGTCACTGTGGCAAAAGACAACAGGTTCGCATCCTCGTGTGACAGTAGAAGGAGTTATAATAATCCCTTTCTAGATGAAGAGACTGAGGTTGTGAGAGTTTCCATTTAGGAAGCATCCCACCATTACGGAAAGTGTAGGTGCTTTCAAATCATACACATGCTTTCAAGCCAGAGGAAACGTTTGATTCTGATATCTACTAGTTGTAAAACCTTGGGATAATATTTAAGTTTTCTGAATCTGTTTCTCCTTTTGTGAAGTTGGGATAACAGGACATGCTTATAAAGTCGCTGTAAGGATTGAAGGAGGCAGCCTGTGGGAAGGGCCCCGTTCACTGTAAGTTCTCTGTAAGTTACAGCTGTTGCTGGTGTGACAGCCGCTCAAGATTACATGGCTGGGATGGCTCAGGGATATGAATGCAGGTCTTGTAATTCCCAATTCTGCAGACTTCTTGTTTCTTTTCCCTTTTTCTGGCCCATTTCCTTTACCCTCTTCTCTCTCTCTCTTTCTCTCACCTCCTGTGGTGTGTTTTAAGGACTTATTTTGTTTTTTCAAGCCACCATCAGCTCTGCCTGACTTTTAAAAACCTTGCTTTGCCCTTGAAGTATCTTCTACTTACTTTGCATAAAGATTATTCACCCTCAACAATAATGTTTATATCTTATCCAGATAGAAGAATTGTCCACCTCTTTGCATTTGAGAATACAGTTTTATTCTTGATTTCCACTTTATTGCAATGAAATGAGCTCCGTGGAATAAGCACTTTAGTCCTTGCTTTAAACTTATGTCCGTTTTGTTTATTATTTGTTTATTGTTTCTCCACATTCAGATGATTTCTCTTCAGACTCCTAGGAGCCAGCCAGCAAGGACGTTTCACGGCACACTGCCCAGGTGTGTGGGTGGTCAGTGCACAGCCCTGACTTTTGAAATAACTGTAAGAGCAAGAGTTGTGTAGAAGAAAACCAGTACATCCCAGAGTCCCACTGTCTAAACTTGTGGAAAGAAAGGAAATATACATTAAGATTATTTGTGGAAACAATTATTCAGTACTGCTGGTTTCATCAAAATGTCTTTTAGCTAAAATTTGGAAGCCTACTATTAATCAAGTTGCCTTGGGAAAGATCACTGCTTCCCTTAGGATCCTGCTTTTAGCATCAAAAAGCAGATGTTTTGCTACATAAAAAATAAGCATTTTAAACAGCAACATGCAGAGTTTAGTCAGCAAGAAACACCAAGTTTAATTTACGGTTGTGGCTCCATTTTTCCCTTGGAATTATTAACTCCAATGATACTAACAAGAACTAATTCCTGGCCTTCTGAGGTTGCTGGTCTTTTTTATCTTAGATCAAGATTTTCTATAATTTCTAGGCTTAACATGGTTAAACCATTAAAGCCCTGATGATTTAATCTGTGGTACTCTGGGTATAATTATATGCCCAGATTTAAAAGAAATCGGTAATTGTGGATCTTTAAGCATGATTTTTGAAAACCATACCTCCAGAAGTATGGCTCACTATACTTGTATTTTCATTTCCTATGTTCGTTTCTGTATGTAGATTACCTTTGATATACCCTCAGGTTGGCAAAACTGAATGCTGTTTTGAGCTGAAAATGACTTAAGTGGAATGTTCTGAATTTGTTTGTAAGTTGTAGCTAGTAAAACAATCTATTTGAGAAGAGAAATAAAACACTCATTTAGGTTCAGTTTTCGCCTTTCCTACCTAATTGTTGAACCAAGGACACTGATAGCCAGAGCTGGAGTTGTGGCTTGGTAAATAGTCTTTTTTTTTTTTTTTTAATAGCTGACAGATTTAAATGCATAGAATCTTGAAATCTGAGCCTTGGGTGGTATGTGGATACCATTTAGGCTTCACACTCAATAATGAAGCCCTTTCTAGCATTCCATCAAATGGTCTTGCTCTCATTGTTGGAACCACCAGTGAGGGAGGACTCATTACTCCTTGAAGAGGCAGCGTATCCCTTATGACACCACACATTCTGTTATAAAAATTGTAATTAGCTTCCAATTCCATGCTCCACAAAGCAATCTTACTAGTTTAGGCACAGGCACTGAAATAATTCAGAACCTGAAAGTAGGCCCAAGGGTAGAAATTAAATGCTGTTTTGTGTTCATCATTTACAATCTTGTTGATGGTTCCAGGTTGCATGACTCCATCTGATACTTTTCTTCCTTTCTGCTGAGTGATTTGAGGGACATCACAGGGTCAGCATATATTTTAGTTTTTTCTACAGTGTTCCACTTGGCCCTGAACACAGCTACAGCAGCATAGTTAGACATTTTGGATGTTATTCTTTCAATTTAACCATAGAATGGGAGTGGACAGGGAGTGGGGATGTCTGTGGTTGGGCTTGACTCAGTACTAGACAAGTATTGGTGTATCCAGGACTTTATCTTCATCGGCTTTTAAAAAAAAACTGCTTCTTGAGATGAGAATCATAAATTCAGAGATTTATTTTTCTCTCAGAATGTTGGTAGTAAAGGCCCTTCTTTTGTGCCAACTGCTCTTGAGTTTTCTTTATAAGGATAAAAAAGATATATACATATAAATGAATTCTGGGATGAAGCTTTGAACTACTTTCAGATGTTATAGAAGGAAATCTGAGTACCTGATTATTGTGTAGTTTTTTTTTTCTTCGTGTTACTTGCTCTATATAAATAAATTCCATTTTCTTTTCCTGGGCACATGGGTAAACTACATTTCCTGGTATCCTTTGCAGGTGGTTTGGGGCCATATGTTGGATTTTGTCCAGTAAAATATGGTTGAAATTAATGTGTGCTACTTGTAAGCTGGTCATAAAACCCACTGTGCAATTTTCCACATTCTCCTTCCCTTTTTGGGAGAGGCCGTACATTAGGGATGACAATATAAAAAAATAAGGAGATTTAATTCCTGAGTCATTTAATTAAAATCTTAGTTATTCCATAATTATTTTTGACACCAAAGCCATTCTCATTTTAATTATGCAAGTAAAAGGGGAAAAAACACCTTCCCTATTTCTTTACCTTATTATATAGGTATTTTAATTTTGTAAGTGGAATAAATAAAAAACATGATAAGTTGACAATTTAAAAATAATGACATAATCCTAAAGGGAATTACTTTATACATGAGATAGAGAAGCAGGGAAAAATACTTTAAAAATGTAATATTCAGAGGTTGGACAAATGGAACACTGACAAATTGCCTTTCAAAGATCATTTCAGTGTGAATTTTTCTAAAACTTGATTATATGCTCCAGTGTTAAAATCAATGCTTTTTTCAAACGCTAAGACAAATGATTCCTGAAAGGTCCAGTTTGTTTTACAATACAGCTTAAAATCAAAAGGAAAATATTAGTGCAGTAAAGCATGTACTACCGTAATAGAATTTTCCCCTCCATTTACTATAGTGGCATTGCTGCAGGCGAGTGGTGTGAGCCGCCATATACAATATATTATTTTTATAAATCTTAATACAAATATGCATTTTTTTCACTAGCTTTTTCAAGATTGATATACCCCAATCCATATGACACAAATCTTACTGAGAAATCATGGGTGAAACACAAGACAAACACAGTTTCAACTTATAAAGTACAGGTTGTCCCCAGCAAACAGTTCCTAATGATTAATCTGTAGGAGACTTAATGACTCAATAGAATCGATGTACTAGCCTGGTTGGTACCAGGTTTCCTGCTCAACCACATCCATCCACCCACCCAGGTGCTCCTTCTTCTTCATAATGTGCTCTCCCACATCTCTACTTTGGAAGCATACTTTGAACATTCTCATTTTTGCAGATGCTGCGCACTTTTTTTGGGTGAGCATATGTAGAGCTTAATTAACCTTTAGTACTTTGAAACCCACATTCATTCTTAGGTTTAATTTATCTCTTTCTGCTTTTGAATGTTCAAAGATGGGGTTGGATTACAGTGGAAGCATTTGGGAAAATCTAATAATTATCCCAGCTTGGCCACTACTGAGTTGCATAATTGCAAGCAAATTATTCTACTTTGCTGAATCTCTGTTTTACTGTCAGGAACTGACAGCAATTACCACTATTTACCTCCAAGTAGATTATTCCTTTTGATATTTGTCTTTTAAAATGCCAGAAAAAAACATTATGGTTGATAAGAGAGCTATGAAAAAGATGATGTGGTGTGGAACTTTGCGTCAGGAAAGTGGGGTGCAAATACAGGCTCTGTCATTTATTGGCTTAAAATCTTAGACAAGTCATTTAATTTCTAAGCCTGCTCTTCGAATATGCAATGGTATAATCTTACCATTATTACAGGGTTGTGAGGAGGATGAAATGAGATCTTGTAGACAAGTGCCCAGTGTGGTGCTGATCTCTAGAAAGGGCTCAGTAAATTTTTGTTAAGTCTGGAGAAATCAGGTGTGAAACCTAAATTTGCCTGCAGATGGCATAGAGCAGTGGAGAGTGACACCATCCTATAAAATTTACCTGTCTGTTGATTCCAAATTCATGCTGAATAGGGGTGCCTGGATGCCATTCTTTTTTTTTTTTAAATTTTTTATTTATTTGACAGAGAGAGACACAGCGAGAGAGGGAACATAAGCAGGGGGAGTGGGAGAGGGAGTCGCAGACTTCCCGCTGAGCAGGGAGCCTGATGTGGGGCTTGATCCCAGGACCCTGGGATCGTGACCTGAGCCAAAGGCAGACACTTAATGACCGAGCCACCCAGGTGTCCCAGAACATGCCAATCTTGATCTCATGGTTTTGAGTTCAGGCCTCACGTGGGGAGTGGAGTTTACTTTAAAAAAAAAAAAGACAAAATTGAGTCTAGTATTACAGGGTAAAAAACAAAAACACAAATTCATGCTGAATAAATAATTCTGATTTAATTCTTATTTCACTAATCTTGAGAGTGGAGAAGGAAAAGGGAAGGATCTTTTGACTATTATAATTCCATAAGAGAATCAATCAGTAAGGCTAAAACTCCTGTCCGTCATTCTCTGCTCCAGACCTTCTGATGGAGTCCATTGTATTTGGAATAAAATCAAAGTCCTTACCAGGGCCCAAGGGCCCTACAAGGTAGGAGGCACGCTGCCTGTGTACCTCAGCCTCCCTCTGCTCCTCCTGGCTTTTCTCCAGTCCCACACACCTTGCTGTTTTTAAACACTGAGTTCATTCCCACCTGAAGACCTTTAATGTTGCCTTTCCTTACAGGGAACATCTTTCTTTCTTTCTTTCTTTCTTTCTTTCTTTCTTTCTTTCTTTCTTTCTTTCTCTCTTTCTTTCTTTTTTTTTTTTAGATTTTATTTATTTATTTATTTGACACAGAGAGAGAGACAGCCAGTGAGAGAGGGAACACAAGCAGGGGGAGTGGGAGAGGAAGAAGCAGGCTTCCTGCTGAGCGGTGAGCCTGATGCGGGGCTCAATCCCAGGTCCCTGGGATCACGCCCTGAGCCAAAGGCAGATGCTTAACGACTGAGCCACCCAGGCGCCCCATCTTTCTCCTTTCTTTCAAATTTTTTTCCATAGCCGGGCCCATTCTATCATCCAAATGTTCCCTCTAATATCACTTCTCCAGTAAGAAATCTCTCAGTCACCCCTGCTCCCTCACCCTGCCACCCTCTATTGCATTAATCTGCACATTTTTTATACAATTACAAAAAATATAAAGCAGCACTTTTCATTACTTAAAATTAGACTATGTATATATTTGTGTACTTGTCTGTTATTTGTCTCTCGCACTAAAATATAAGCTCCAAGAGAGTGGAGGATGTTGTTTGGCTCCTTGCTATCCCTCGGATCCAGAGCAGCGTTCAGCACAAGCAGGCATTCCGAACTGTTTGTTGCATGAACGCATTTACTGTGTGGATCACCCTTCTTACTGCCTTCGGCACTGGGATACTGTGTTTACCATGTGAGGAAAATGTGAAAAGGGCCAAATGTTAGGTGTTCAGAGGTAGCCACACTTAGCTCTCTACAACGGAGAGCTCGCTGAAGGAAGATACCTTTACAAGTACTGAACTTTCTGTTGGTAAAGAGGGTGGGGCGAGAGGAGGAAGATGTTGACTTGGGACCTCACGAAAGGCTTTATGATTCCTGCGGCAGTGCTGAAGATGCCACTTGCCAGGCTGTGGGGCAGAGAAAGGTGGTCTTACTAGACATTAGAAGAGGGAGGCCTGGAGTCGAGGAGGAACTGAAATGAGACTTGGTGGATATGTTTTGTTCATGAAAGCTACCAACAGAGACCTGCGTACAATGATCCCCAATGCTGTCACCCTGACCCACAGAGGACCTAGTGATTCTGTCTTGAACGTGGATGTTATTCAGCTACATTCCCTCCTGCTTCCTCTGATGCCCTTCCATCTCCCTCCCTCTCTCTCTCTCTCCCACTCTCTTTTAGCCTTTATCCATGGCCTCATTTACTCTCTCTCTTTTTTGAGATTTTATTCTTCCATTTTAAAATTGTTTATGTATTTCAATTTTTCTTCCATTTAAAAATTGTTTATGTATTTCAATTTTTCTGCAAAACACTGTATGCCTAATATAATGCAAGTAGTATAGAAGAGTTTCTGAAAAAATGCAAGTGGCTGCTGCCCCTTGTGTCTCCCTCAATTCTATTTCCCTGAGGCCAGTTCCTTTATTTGTCATTTTAGTCCTTCTGATGTTCAATGCCGGCACAGATTAGTCCTGTCTAATGGAAATGTGATGTGAGCCACATATATAGCTTTGAATTATCTAGTAGCTACATGAAAAAGTAAAAGTACACATGTACAACTCATTTTAATAATAGATTTTAATTAACCCAGTGTATCTAAAATATTATCATTTCAACATATAATCAAATTGAGCTTATTAATGAGTTTACATTTTTGTATTGTTTTCAAAATACGTTAGGAATTTTATACCTGCAGTACATTTCAATTTGGATTAGACATATTTTAAGTGCTTAATAGCCACATGTTACTGTTTTGGACAGTGATGTTCCAGGTAGTGCATGCCAGATCATATTTTAAAATTTGTATAGTATACATTTATTATATATAATATATTATATATATATAATTTTCTTTGATATGAAAGGTAAGGTTGCTTGTACCCTACTCTCCTCTCCTATCCTCTTCCTCATGATTTTATATATACACACACAAGTGTACATGTGCATATCTGTGTATATGTATATAATTTGTACTTATAATTTCAGTTCTTTAAGTGGTCACTTTTATAGCTTTAATTAAATAATATATCTAATGCTCTATTTCTGATTCTGCAGCTTCAGTAATATCTCAGTTATGTCTCTTGACCCCTCACTTTATGATGTTTCCACTTCTACCACATTCTGTACATTTCCTCCCTCTTTTTGCATTCCTTCTTTTGTCAGCCACACGGGCATAAATCCCAGGTTGTAAATATTTACAACTGGTTCTGCACTCACGTGTTTTAATCTTGCTAAAAAATTATATAGACAGGGCGTGAGTCTCTGTGTAATTTTGATTAATATTGATGGGCATACAGACAACCAGAACTTGAGCTACCTAGATAGAGCTACAGACCAGAGAGAAAAGGAGTTTCCTTTCTGTCGGCCAATAAATTATGTAGTAATGGTTTTCGATAATGGAATGAAGTAGCAGATACTAATTTGAACTGGGACTTTTATTATTTTATGAGGCCATTCCTGAAGATTAAATATAGTAAGGAAATGTATTCAGATTTGATATGTAAATGATTTTCCCTCCTTCTGAAAAGTTGGCTCTTTATGGATCATGGTTGTATCCTGCAAAAGACCAAACGCTGAGGGCCTGGAATCAAAGGAACACAGAATCCGAAGTGTCATGTGTGTTGTGGTCGTATTGGGGGCTGATATCATTCACAGAAAAGAGTATTTGTAGTTACTTTGATTTTTAAAATTAGAATTTGATGTATTAAAATTATGAACTAAAAGATATTTTTAATTGAACCATTAGATTCAATTCCTAACTATTGTTATTCTATTTATAATTCCAGTAAATGTTACAATCACTTTAAAAAGTTTATTAACTCACCTGATTGTTGTCTTTTAAGTATTTTAAACTTTAATGGATTTGCTTTTCTTATGTAGTAAATGCCTATAACAGATAAATCACTTCTAAGTACTTAAAATGCTCTAGCTAATTTAATAAATAAAATTTTTAAGTATTGTAAATATCATATCTTTTGTATATTCTGATACTATAGACAAAATAGGCAAATCCATTCATACCTTTTAACTTAAATTGTTAAGTCTAAAGCTCAATTATTTGATTACATATTTTAATCTGTCAGATGCTTTGATGTGCCAGATTAAGCAATTGAAAAATATCGACACTGTGGATTTGTTTACTTTTATCATTTCTATTTATCTCTCAATCTTCTGGCCGTTAAAAAGTCCTTACCTAATGAGAATAGGGTCCCCATCCTGAGCAGACTGGGGCTCCTTAGCTGGCTGAGAAGGCTAACTGACCAGAGATTTGGGGTGGGCAAAAGCTGGGGCGGTGTTCCTTATGGCTGCCTTGAGACTTGCTCAACACCCTGATCTATAAAATGTGATTTGTTTTGCAGCGCAAGTCCCTGGAGTCCAAGTTAAGACTTTACTTTTTATGCGACATATGTGAACTTTATTGTTTGATTTGGGTAGATGAAATCCTGCAACTCCTATCTAGATTGTTCTATCACTAGATGGGAGTCAATTAACTGATTTGAAGTTTGAACCTATTCTTACTTTTCTTCTTCAGCTCCCTAACTGGCAGGGCCAGGACTCATAAATATTTAAGTAGATTCTATATGTCTCATATAGAGACATTTTCCTGGCTTTTCAGATATCACACTAAGGCCATGTGCCTATGAGGAGATAGTAGTCACTGTGTTTGGTTTGTTTTGTTTTTTGGCAAATAATTGGGAAGTCATGATTTTCTTTGTATATCATGAACATGGAATATAATTGTGTTGAACCTTGCAGTAGAACTTTCAAGTAAAAAGAGCTATCATTCCATTGAATTAAAAGCCTCAAAGAATGTTGAGCACCTAGGACTTCAAACACAGGATCAGAAGCTGGAGAAACTCTGCAGAGGGGCACCTGCTTTGGGGCGAGGTGGAACTTAATAGTTTCTAGCATCCTTTATGCTCCCATACATAAGGGTGGAAAACAGAGGCTATATAAGTTTTAGGACTCTTATTTTTTCAGACTCTTTTCCTATTAACTCCAGCTTAGACTACTATTATTACTTCTTTTAACTTTTTTTTTTAAGATTTATTTATTTGAGAGAGAGAGTGAGAGCAAGAGCAGGAGGGGCAGAGGGAGAGGGAGAGAGAATCTCAAGCAGACTCTGCACAAAGCATAGAGCCTGATGTGGGGCTCAATGCCAGGACCCTGAGATCATGACCTGAGCTGAAACTAGAGTCAGATGCTTAACCGACTGTGTCACCCAAGTGCCCCTAATATTATCACTTCTTGAGTGACTGGTATGTGTCACGTCATGAGGCATTATCATCTCTAATAAGAGTAGGAGATCCTTCCTTTGCTATCTTAATATTCTTACCTCTGATCTATTACTCACTACTCCCCACTGAAAGGAAAATAGCTAATTTCACTGGTCAGTGTCTGAAATATTCCTTGGATCACACCTCCCTGGGAAACTGAATTATTGGATTCTGAGATACTTCCTGCTCACACCTGCACTCTGAGTCCATGGGCTTCTCCCCTGTGCCTGTATGGGTAAGGCAGGCCAGGCATGCTGTCCAGAAATCTTGGTAAATAGACTAAGGAATCTGCTCAGACAGGCCATCATTCTAGAGTTTGGAGAACAGGGAGGAGGAAGCCTTGCTTGAATTCCTTACCTTGTTTTTCCATCTACTTGTTAGTAGAGTTGGGGTTTGGGGCACTTGCCCAACTATTGATAAAATTGATATTTGTTTCTCATTTAGCTATTGGTTCTTGTGGGCTTATTTCTTTGGGTTGAGAATCCCAGAATGATAGATGGAGAATGGGGAGGATTTAAAATGCCACTCTAAGGCCCCACAAGTCCTCATATTCAAAAAGATTAAGTAACTTGCCTAGGTCACATAATCTAGTAAGTGGTTGAACTAGGGTTTGAACATAGATCTGTCTCCAAAACCGGGATGCATGCCATGCTGCCTCACTGCTCCTGAACCACTGTGGGGTTTGAGCAGGGGAGTGATCATGACCACCACGTGTGGCTGCTACTTTTTAGGGAGTACCAGTCACACTGTAGACATGTAACTCAGTGGTTCACAACAGTGTTGGTTTCAAGGCCCCCTTACACTCTTAAAAATGACTGAGGATTCCAAAGAGCTTTTGTTTGTGTGAATTATATCTTTTAGTATTTACTGTATTAGAAATTAACTAAAAATTTATAATACAGGAGCACCCATTCCATTAGCCCTCAGAGTGTTGAGGTCATCATATGTAGTGTAGCCTCTGGAAATCTCCACTGTATACCCATGAAGCACTGAGAGTGAAAAACATGTCTTAATATTATTATGAAAGTACTTTTGACCTTGTGGTCCCTTGAAAGCACCTGGAGGATCTCCAAGGCCCCCGACCACACTTCGAGAAACAGTATGGTAACTGATTTGAGAGCAGGTGGGCAGGGGTGGAGATTTAGTCTCAGCTTGAGTGCCAGAGGCTGCAGGACAGACTTCCAACAGAAACCCTCACACACCCACTGGCATGCCCTGTATCCAGCTTGACAACACTTGGTGTTCCTCTCATCTGCTGATCTTGGTGGCCAGATTTTGACCCCTGCCAAACTCCAAACCTACCATAACATTTCACCGTGGGGTTGAAGTGTGTGTGTTTGTATGTGTGGACATGCACATGGGTATCTACTGTCAGTGACATTTGCTTCTTGGCATTCTGGGGACATGTGAGCAGGTGATTGTATGGCTATGGCCAGTTCCTCAGGTTGTGCATTCATACACTAATCTACACACACAAACACACACACTTTTTTTCCCCCTTTAACTTAAGGGGGTGCCATATTTCTAATTTGCTCAAAGATGCTGTGTATGTTAAATATAGCTCTGAAGTAATATGATTGGACATGGTCTTTTGGAAGAATTACTCTGGCATCATCATGTGTCAAATGGTTTGGAATGGGAAAAGGCAAGCTCTGGGAAGGTCTGTTAAAAGGAATCCATCTCAGGAAAACTAAATTAGTTAGGATTATTTACATTTATAAAGTGAGCTATATTGTTGAACAGTTTCTGCAGGGGAGTCACGTTGCTTAACAATATGGAACATATTGGGAATTCCCTGACAATCCTGAGTTTACTTTTCAACCTTCCATTTACATTGCCCTTTAGTTTTCCCATTTGACTGCATGTATAATTTATTCCCAGGTTTTTTCCCCATGGTTAACCTATTTGCCATTAGCCCTAAGGGACTTCTTGCACTTTAGATCCACTCTTGAATCTTAAAGACATTTTGCTTGTTTCAATTTCCTATTCAAAGGGAAACGTGGCCACAGCAGTGGTATCACTTCCCTTCAGTGCCCTTTGTGGGCTCAGTGATTGATCTAAGGATGAATGAGAATTGAGAGGGAGCTCCATAGTCCTTGCAGATAAGAGGCTTGTTTGCATTGCAAGCTTGGCTTTGTAACTGCTTCATGTGCACTTTCTGTTCTCCTTCGTGTGTGCAGTAACTGTACTTTACAACGAGGTCTTGAGGCACCCAGTGGGAACAATCCAAAGTAGGAAAGCTGTGAAACCTGGGTAGAATGCCATTTAAATCAATTAAGTGGCATTTAAAAATTGCTGCTCTCTCTCTAGGCTTGTGAAAATGGAAGACTATGAAAGGAGAAAAGTTTACTTTTATTGTGTGAAATAAAAAATGTGCTTCGTACAATATGATTTCTTGTATTGTTTAATATTGAGGACCAGATGTTGTATACTTTTTTTCTGCTGCTGGTGGCAAAGGAGATGTGCTGGAGAAGGGGCCGTGACTATGTTCCCAATGAACTACATTCACATAGGGAAAGGATTTTTAATTCTATAGGACTCTTAATTCTTTTATTTTAATTTAATACACACTGATTGATACATTTCATCATCTGATACATGAATGTAGAGGAAAAAAATATAATAAAGAATTCTGGTTCCGACCTTCATAAAATTTATGGTAGTTCATTGGCTCTCCCTGTAGAGGGGCGTTCAACCATTCCCAAAGGCAGCTTTGGGTTATAAGCTCTGTAGTCACATGGCTTAACTCCCATGTTGTGGCCTGAACTGTGCCCACCACCTGCCCAAATTCATATGTTGAAGCCCTAATTCCCAATGTATCTGTATTTGGAGATAGGGTCTTTAAAAGGTAATTAAGATTTAATGAGGTCATAAGGGTGGGGCCCTGATAGGACTGGTGACCTTATGAGAAGAGGAAGGGATACCAGGTATGTGTGCTCAAATCTGCTGACATCTTGACC
Source organism: Ailuropoda melanoleuca (assembly GCF_002007445.2). Lineage (NCBI taxonomy): Eukaryota > Metazoa > Chordata > Mammalia > Carnivora > Ursidae > Ailuropoda > Ailuropoda melanoleuca. The sequence continues at coordinate 111,004,241 of NC_048221.1, forward strand.
TTGGACTTCTAGCCTCCAGAACTGTGAGAAATACATTTCTGTCGTTTAAGACACCCAATCTGCGCTATTCTTTTATGACAGCCCAAGCAGACTAATGCATCCAGCAAGGAAGATAGTTGTTTGACCGTCTTGGAGAGAACGTGCTATGCTGTGTTCAATACAAAGGTGAAACATTAATTCATTTGCTTGCAGACCTTTTTGCCTTCATCATTATAATTTATTGCTTTTATAGCAAAGAGGAAGGAGAAATGGGCTGTGCAGTCGGGCTCTCTNGCTGTGTTCAATACAAAGGTGAAACATTAATTCATTTGCTTGCAGACCTTTTTGCCTTCATCATTATAATTTTATTGCTTTTATAGCAAAGAGGAAGGAGAAATGGGCTGTGCAGTCGGGCTCTCTTTCTAGCTCACAATCCTGTTCATAACCCTGCCCCTGTCCTCTTATCCTTTTGGCTGCAGAGTACAAGTTGTCTAGCTTTGTTACCAAGGGCAGGGTATTGTTAGTTAGCATAGGTAATAGAAGGAGGAGGCAAGAATTCATGGGATGGAGGCCGAAAAGCGAGAGGGAGGATGTCACATTGAAGTCAAAGCAGATGGTCCGTGAGGGAAGCAAGGGCAGGCTATGGTGGTTTCTCATAGACTGTGGAGCAACACTGCCAGGTTTGGATTCTGTCTCTGCTACTTTTCAGGTGATGATGTGGGCAAGTTACTTAACCTCTCTTTGCCTCCATTCCCTCATTTATAAAAAAGATATTAATAGAGTTAATCGTGAGGTTTAAATGAATTTATAAAGTGCTTAAAATAGTGCCCGACAAGTGGTAAATGCTCTATAAGCATAAGTGACCATGAGGAGGATGATGATAGTGACAATGATGGTAGTTGTTGGCTTTTTGCATGTACTTGGACTAATTCTTGGACATACTTGTGTTATTATGCCTCTTTCCCAGGTTCCCCTTGGTTCTATCTCAGGCACCTGAGCAGCTTAGGTCCATCCATCCTACTCTACCACAGAGGAGGGACACTTCCTGTTCCCGGTAATTTGGAATGTGTAGCGTCTCCAGCACTAAGACACAAAACTGTTCTCACTCAGTGTCTTTTTCACAGACTTAGGGAATCCTTGTCGGTGACTTGGATATCCACCTTGTGCCATGAACTAAGTTGCTTCCTTCAGACTGGATCTCTTGGGTATTGGTGCCATCCTGGATTTCTGCTGCCCTGCAGATTTAGGATTTGGGCTCCAGCCCCTTCTTTTCTGATTGGTTTTTCACTCTCTATCCCACTTGGGCCTCCTTGTTTTCTTCTTTGCTCAGGGCTTTCTCCGTGGGCTATGGGCTCCATGCCTGAACTGTACCATTTATGAAACAATGACTTCCCTCGCATGATTCTCTTTGCTTTCCTTGGCTTGTCATTTCCTATCATCTCTGCAAGATATTTCCTGTATATCAGCTGAGTTCTAGCTCACAGGACACCTTCCCACAAAACTTCACTACATTCTAATTTTCCCTGAATGGATGTCTCATGTAACATCTTGATACCAATTTAAGCTCCTGAACAGGTGATGGATGTTTCTAAAAAGCACAAACAATTCTATATCACATGCAGCAGAAAATAGACATACAGACAGGATGTTAAATTAGAAATTTAGGTTAAGGTGCTAAGATCCAAAAGATAGGAGATACCAGAAGTTATCAGACAACAGCTTCAAATTTGGTGACAGGAACTGGTTAGATTGACCTAACTACACTGAACATATGTGAATGGACTGGGTTGTTGGAGATGAAGGAGGATTGTGCCGAGGATTTCCTTGGACAGAGTCTGTTTCATCCTGCAAAAGTCACAAACAGTTCCTAGGCAGTGTTTAGAATGGCCACATCCATTTTCTTCTCACAGTGCCTTGTCACAGTTGGTTACAATACCTGATTAAGCAGTTTGACTCTTACAAAAATTAAATAAAGTATTCACCAACTATGGTTTGTTTCCAATAAGAAAATATTTTTCCATAGAATTTTATAGATAATTGATGACTCTAAACCAGCTCATAAGGAGAGTCAACTGTTTACACTGGAATTTTTTTTTAAAAAAGATTTTGTTTATTTATTTATTTATTTATTTGAGGGTGTGGGGAAGAGTAGAGGGGGAGGGAGAGAGATAAGCAGACTCCATGATGAGCACGGAGCCTGACAAGGGGCTTGATCTCACAACCCTGAGATCATGACCTGAGCTGAAATCAAGAGTGAGATGCTTAACCGACTGAGCCACCCAGGCGCCCTTTCACCAGAATATGATTATCATGTGATTAGCAGTTTGATGGTAGAATGATCCAACCTGCATACTCTGCAAGCCATCAAATAGCTGCTAATGGAGTGTCAAACACAATGATGTGGTTGTTAAGTGTCTTCTTATGTGATGAGCATAAGAATCTTCACAGTAAGCCCCAGTCAGTGTCCACATCAAATTCTGTGTGCCCTCTGGTACCAGGCGCATTACCGACATGTAGACTATCTGTTCATTTAAACGGAAGCAGGAACACAATTTTTTTGGTTACTAAACCTGGGTTTTATGGGTGGGGTTATTTTCCCCAAAATTTACATATTGACATCGTAACCCCTAATATTTCATAATTTGACCTTATTTGGAAATAGGGTTATTGATGATGTCATTAGCTAAGCAATATGAGGTCGTACTGCAGGAGGTTAAGGCCCCTAATTCAATATGACTGGTATCCTTGAAAAGGGGGAATTTGGACACAGATATGCACATGGGGAGAATGTCATGTTGACATGAAAGTAGAGATTGAGGTGATGCTTCTACAAGCCAAGGAGTGCCAGGGATTGCCAGAAAATCAGCAGAAGCTGGAGGAGGGGCACAGAACAGATTCTTTCTCACAAGCCATAAAAGGAATCAAGCCAATTGATTCCAAACATTTAGCCTACAGAACTGCGAGACAATCAATTTCTGTTGTTTAAGCCACCAGGCTTGTGGTACTTTGTTACTATAGCCCTAGGAAAATAATACACTGTGTTTGTGAAATGAGCAAAATCACCAACGAAGGGATTTTTTCTGGGTTTGTGGACCCTTTTCACCATTTCCCATGCTTTACACTCTGTAATAATTCTCACTAATCTATTGCTCTCACCACAGTATCTCATCTTTTCTTTTTAGGGAAATTGCATAAAGCCTGTAGTATCCAGAACAGATGGTTAGTTGGTAGATTAATTTGGTTTAGGCATGCAAAGAGTTACTAAATGGCCATGGAATATGTTTAGAGTGTCCAACTGTAGCAAATTTGAGAATTTTCAGGTTGCATGCATACACTTTCCATAATCTTAGAAGTGAAGGCAAATGTCTAAAAAATGGTAGACATTGTAGCACACCTAATAAGGAGACGAAAGGCAGCAAAGCTGTAATTAACCACAACACTTAATAGGTAATGAAGCTGGAATGGAGGATTTTATATGTTAAGCGGAGATTAATGTGTTTTGTTCTATGAATAATGAGAGCTACAAATAACTTCAGAAGGGAGTGACATAATCGATTATTTAAAACTTTATTTTGAAATAACTATAGATTCACAAGAAGATGTAATGAAATGTATAGATAGGCCCCCTGCACCCTTTCACCAGCCTCTTAATGTGGAAATCTGTTATAACTTGAGCATAATATTGGTATAATGTGCATATTCAGATTTTACCAGTTAATACAAGCACTCATTAATATCATTTGTGTGTGTAGTGCCATGCAGCTTTATTACATGTGTATCAAATATATCCATTATTATAATCAAGATTCTTAACTACCATTACAGTAAGACTGTCTCATGTTAGCCTTTTATAGCCTCCCTCACTTCCCCCCGCCACACCTTCCTAACCCCTGGCAACCACTAATTTGTTCATATCTATAATTATATCATTTCATAAATTTCACATGGGGCAATCATGAAAAATATATCCTTTCGACAAGGGCTTTTTTCAATCAACATGATTTCCTTGATGTTCATCCAAGATGTTGTTTGTATCGGTAGTTCATTCCTTTTTATTGCTGAGTAATATTCCATGGGATATCTATATTACGGTTTGTTCAACCATCACCCATTGAAGGGCATTTGGGTAGTTTTTGGCTATGAAAAGTGAAGCTGCTATGACATTTGTGTATGAATTTCTGTGTGAAAATAAGTTTTCATTTCTCTGGGATATATGCCTAAGAGTGGATTGTATGGTGTAAATCCATTTTTAGTTTTAAAAGGAAATGTTAAAACTATGTTCCAGAGTGGCTCTACCATTTTACTTTTCTCACCAGAGATTCAAGTTCTCCACATCCTCCCCTGAATTTGCTGTTACCACTTTTTAATTTTAGCCATTCTGATAGCTACAGTTATATCTTATTGTAGGCTTAATTTGCATTTTCCTAATGGCTAATGATGTTGAACACTTTTTCATGTGCTTATTTGCTGTCTGTATATATTCATTTGTGCAGTGTCTGTGCATGTCTTTTGATCATTTTTGAATTGATTTGTTTTTCTAATGTTAAGTTTTGAATGTTCTTTATATATTCTAGATACAAGTCCTTCGTTGGATACGTGATTGTGAATACTTTCTTCCAGTCTATAGTTTATCTTTTTACCCTCTTAAACAGGATCTTTTTCAGAGCAAAAGTTTTTAATTTTAATGCAGTCCAATTTATCAGTTTTTCCTTTATGTATTATGATTATGATGTCAAGGATGTGATCTGTTACGTATTTTTCAACGTGAAGGATGAAAAGGAGAGCACCAAGCATGGGGATAGGTAGATTGTTACAAGGCTGCTTCAACAGCCAAGGGAAAAGGCAGTGTCAGTACAGCTGGGGAGAAGAGAATAATAGTTTTGTTGATGGCTGATGTAATAGAACTTTGTGATCAATCATACATAGAGAGTGGGAGTATCAGGTGGACATTTGGGGTTTGGGTTTATATAATTGAGTGGATAGTTTTACCATTAACTGGAACGATTATATGAGGAAAGAGTGGGTTTGAGAGATGGGGCAAGGTGATCATCAAGACTTGAGATTAGACACCATGAGCTTAGGATATTGTGAGACATCTATGGTGAAGTATTTAGTGAGCACTTAGAAAGATGGGTCTAGACTTCAGGTGAATGTTAGAAACTGAAGACACAGACTTGGGAGTCATTGACACTCATGCGTGCCTGAGGCCGTGGGAATAAGCAAGACTCCTTGAGGTGAGACTGGTTGTATGATTTCATTTCTCCATGTGAAATGAGAAGACAGTAATGGGGTTCAGTGAATGATGCAGAAAACCTGAAAATTGGCTGAGAAATTCCAGGTCCTCTTCTATTACCAAGAAGATGTGGAAATTTGGACAAGCTAGAGTCTTTGAATTATCTTCCTTTAGAAAGTGAATTTAGGGCATGGTTCTAATTTATTTTTTTATTGTATTGTTGAACTTTAAACATAAGAGAGAAAAGTCACTCGACAGGTCCCTGACTTTTACCTCCAATCCTCTCCAACCAATCTTTCTCTTCCAAACTTGTCTTGAAGGAATGGAGTTTAGTGTTCAATCTAGTTTGCAATGAGAGAGACCAATTTCAGTCTGCTGCATCTCTATAATTCCACATGAAGTAAATAAAAGAAAAACGAGAAAGAAAACTTTAAAAAAAGTAATAGCTGATGGAAATAGGTATTTGAAGATCAGCTTTTGATCAGCATGTGCCATCTAAGCCTTTAATTTTTAAAATGCTGGAGCACAGTGATTTATTTTCATGCTGTGAGTGAATGAAAGGGGAAGATTGAAATTCTTTTAAAAAGAAAGACTGCTGCCTGTGGTCTCGTAAAATAATAGCGACCATGTTCTGAAGCTGGAAGCCCACACTGCCCTTAGATACACAAGCTGTGCTTGTAGGAAAAGAAAATATGCAGGGAGGAATGGACCTCATTGTATTTCAAAGGGATCTGGAGAGGTTTTGTCATTAGAGAGTGGCAAAAAAGCCTTGAGGGCTCTGAAAATGAGACAACTGGATTCGGGTGCAATAGGTTCTCCTGGCTGCTGTCACAGGCCCACATGGCTTCCTCCCACTGCCCTCCCCTGCCCCTGAAATGTTCCCTTGTGCTTTTGGCTTTTCTCCACCACCAGCACATGGCATAGATTCCCACCTGTATCTCTTAGCTGTCAGTCTGAAAAGAATTTTTGGTCTGAAAAGAAAAATTCTTCTTTAGGATGACACCTTAAAATGCGAAAAGGAGGTGATAAAGTGTGAGTAATCTACTTGACGGGCTGTGCTGGTCTCCAGGTGGACCATTAGGGAAAGGGGAGATGTGTGCCATGTCCAGCAGGTGGCAGTGTGAGCACATGGCAAGACAATGGTGGGCACTGGTTCTGCATAGCTCTGAAGGTACAGTTCCAGTCCCCTACCTCCCACCTTTTAAGTCTTTGGCAAATTCTGTAAAAGCTTTCCATTTGATAATTTATAGAAGCATCACTTGTTTCTCTTCTATCCAGTGGTTTATTTTGAAAGGCTGAGCTCTTGCAATAAATGAGCAACCCACACAATACGAAGGGGAAGGAAACGCTTGATAGGCATTTGATGGCAAGTGTTTGTCTGCCTTACGCACCCCACTGGTGTAATGATCAAATAAGGACAAGGTCGTGGTTTTGATCTCTGCAGAGGCCAATTAGCTTTGTTCTATTGTGTGGCCAAGGACTCCACCTTAAATGTGTTTAAACACCTGGAAATGCCTGTTGTGCATATGGGGGTCAATGCTGAAGTGAAGGAAATTCACTTGGGTTAAAAAAGATTGCTCTCAGAGTCATGCAGACGAGGGTCCATATTCTTGTTCTTTCGCTCCGTGGTTGTGTGACTCAGGTAAGTTAACTCTCTGAATCTTTCTTCCTGTCTCTGTGGGTGCCCTGTGAAGATGTTAGCCAATGTTGATGAAATGTGTGGCATGTTTTAAGAGCTCTGTCAAGGATAGCTAGAAATAAGAATGACATTAAAAATCCATTGACTGTTTCTATGACAATTTACCTGGATTCTTTGTACACCAAGGAGAACATGGTTTTGTTCTAATGTCCTTTGCTTGGTTAGCTCTTTGCTTCAGTGGGCCATCTAGTTAGAACACTATCCTTTCTGCCCTTGCTGGTCTCAGGCTAACAGGAGGGACCTGATGGGGAGGACTGTCTTTGCTAGAAAGAGCAGGTTAAGTATACGTTGTTCTCACATCACTGCATCCCATAGCCAAATATGAATGACCTTTGGATGATCAGTTGTCCTCCCTGTTGGTAGAGCTATTAAAAGAAGATGAGATATGCAGGTCTTGTGACTTCTGCAAGGGAAGAGCACCCAGATTCCTTGCCCTCTGCTTACTCACATACATTGTTATGTAGGTGGCACCCTAACTTCTGTTGCATTCCATGCTGCTCCTACAAGGACAGACATCCTGCTTGTCCATCTCAGTGCACAGCTCCACTGTCCATCCAGTTTTGTCAGCCGTATATCCACAAACCGCGCTTGATGTCTCTCTGTGCTCCTTTCTCTCTGCCTCTTGTCCCATCACCAAGCCTTGTCAGTTTTATCTTTAAAACATCTCTCAAATCTGTGCCTTGTTTCTCATCATCTGTATTACCACCCCTCTTGTCCATTTATCCTACTTTCTTCTGGATTTCTACAGTAAGCCTCCACCTGGCATACATGCATTCACTCGGTCCCTTGATAGGTCTCTTCTCTATGCTGAAGGTAGAGTGGTGGTCTCCCTACAGGCTCCGATTGCCTGTAGGTTGAAGATAACACTCCTGACTTCACTTACAAAGTCCTGCCTGGTCTGACTTCATTTCTCAACTGCAGCCTTAGTGGCCTGGTTTTCATTCCTTGTATTTGCTACTATCCTTCTCACCTGTAGACACCTGCCTCTGCTTTTCTCTCTTCCATTTCACCCAGATAGCACTACTAATCTTTGACTATCTTAGCTCAGATGTTACTTGCTAGGCATCCTCCTTTGACTGCCCCAATTAGGCAAAGTAATAATAATGAAACAACAAATCCTTATATAGAAGTTACAAGTACCAGCCCTCTCTATATGAACTAACTCGTTTAACCCTCATAACAACCCTCTGTGGTAGACACTACTGTTACCACTCCAGGTAAGTAAACAGAAGTAAGTAAGGAAGGAGGTACTTTGACTTACCCAAGGTTCTGCCCGGTAGGTGGTAGTATTAGACATCAAACCTAGGCCAGGTGGCTGCAGAGTCTGCCCTGGGTCACCGCCTTCCTCCATGGTTACGTGTGCTCACAGTATCATCTACTCTATCACACCAACTAGGGGGTGGAATGTGCATACCCCTGAAGAGACTGTAAGTTCTGTAGCATGAAAACATGGTGGTTTTGCTCTCCCTTGTAACCTCAGCAGCTTAATATAGTTTTTGGTACACAGTGGGAGTTTAATAAATACTTGGATGAGCAAATGAAGATGAATGGAGGCTGTGAGCATTGACTGCTACGGGCTTTTGCATTTATGCCAGACCTGTTTTACATAATCTGATTCTCATGACATCCAAGGCAACTTTATGTTCATTTTTCACCCGAGGAAATGAAGGTCTAAAGGGGGGGGGACCTGCCCAAAACTAGGGCTGAGGAGGGGAAGTGCCTGTGGGTGTGAATTGACACAGACTTCAGAGCTCAAGCTCTTTGAATGCCACTGTGTGGCCTCTTCTTGTCCTTTCACCCTGCCTTTCCTTACCCTTCTCCTGACACTTTTTGTTCTTTTCTTCTTCTAAGTCCTGAACAAGGTCTTCCTTCTATTCTCCAGGGTATCGGAGGCTTCAGTATCAATAGAAACCCTGGCTAAGCCCTCTCAAGAGTAAGGTGGAGCGTGGCTATTTAGTATCAATATTACTTTACGTAAATACTCAGTTTGACCACTTCATGATTGCAGAAATTTTCAGTATAGTCCTGGAAATTAATTTTTTTTTTTGCATTTGGTCACAATCTTATCTGAAGGCAGGACTTTTCTCTTTTTATCTGCAGGTGTAGGAGCACTGTACCTTTATGAGTTAATCTTCATGCTAGACATAAATGCGGGTTCTGAGCCTCCTGCTCAGGGCTAACGCCCTGTCCTCATGGAATTTACAATGTAGAGGGAAAGAAGGGCATTAAATAAAAAATATACAAACACATTGATACACAAGAGATAATTCCTATGAAAGAGAAGAGCAGGGTATGATGAAATAGAGTAACAGGGCCATGATTCTGTTTGGGGAGATAGGAAGGGGCTCCCAGAGGGAGTGGTCCCGGAGCTGAGTGGGAGGTAGGGTCTGGGAAGGTCAGGGTGCCAGCATTCTCCAAACAGGCAGGCAGGTGTGCACGTGAAGGTGAGAAGGCCTCAGGGTTCAAGGAACTGCAGACTGACCAGTGTGGCTGGAGCACGTGAACAAGTGGAGAGCAGGGCCTTGCAGGTCATGGTCAGGAGAAGGATTTCACTCAAGTATGATGGGAGGGGAGCCACTGAAGGTTTTTTTTTTAATTGAAGCATATCTGACCTAAAATGTTATATTAGTTTCAGGTGTACAACATAGTGATTTAACAATTCTGTGCATTACTCAGTGTTCCCTTGATATGTGTAGTCGCCATCTGTCACCATACAACAGAAAGTGAGTGCCATGATGGGATTTGTGTGTAGAAACCAGCCAGGCTGCATTTTGGAGAACGGATTGGAGAGGGGCAAATAGGAAACTGGAGTGAGCAGTGAAGGGGATTCTGTCAGTAGTTGTGCGCTACATGAGGGTGGCTGGAGTGTGGTATCTCAGAGGGATTTGCACAAGCAGACATGGCTAGACCAGAAGGACAATGATGGGAATGGAATGTCCCAAAGCAGGAGGAGGCAGGCCCTAGCAGAGGAACACCTCCATAAGAAACAGAGGGAGGGTCATGGGAGGAGAGCTGGGTGGTGAGCTGGAAGGGAAGGGAGGGAACACTGTGGCACCCGCAGTCTAAGCCAAGAAGATAGAATTTCTCCGTGACAGGTGGAGCTACTAAGCATTCAGAGCAGGTCCTTAACAAATCAGTTTTGCAGAAGGGACTCTCTTGGGACTCCATCAGGAGGCTCAAGGGGAAGAGGGACTGGAGTCCCGTGCTTACTAAAATTGTCCAGGGACATGAAGAAATGGTGTTGCCCAAAGAGTTGTCAGCAGTGATCCCTGCCATTTGTCAAATGCTTGTGACATGCTACCGCTGTACCCAGTACCTGCCGTCTGTCATTTCTAATCTTTGTCACAGGACAGTCTCCTGCCCCCATGGGGGATTGGAAGTGGACAGAGCACAGGGGAGTAGGACACTTTTACCAGCTACCCTTCTTGCAGCCCTGAAGCTTCTCAGCACTCTGCAGGGCAGAGTTCTTTCACTACCAGTACATCATAGGTCTCTAATGGAGTAGATTTTCCAAAGGTGATAGAGCTGAACACATTGCACAAGTGGAATTTGAACCCGAGTCTGTCTGATTCCAAAGACCTTGTTCTTTCCGTTATCTCAAATAGCTTCTCATGTCTTTAGTACCGCCTATGGTGATGCAATGCAGTTATTTATATGAACAGTTTCCTTTTCCTACTAGAATGTGGGCTTACCAAAGTCAAGGACTGTGTATTATTGCTACACCCCCAGTGCCAAGCACAGTGACTGTCACAGAGTAGATATATGTTTGTTGACTAAAAGACCCTATAGAATGGGTGCAGGGTTTATTATTTATTAAGAATCTGAAGTCCTTTTCATGGGAGGACTTTTATTCAGAAGGCACAGCATAGGGAATATAGGCAGTGACGTTGTATGGTGCCAGGTGGTAGCTATACTTGTGGTGAAGATAGCATAAAGTAGAGCAAAGTGGAATCACTATGTTGTACACCTGAAACTAACGTGACCTTGTGTGTCAACTGTACTGGAAAAAAAAAAAAAGGAATCCGAAGTCCTCTTTCATCCTGTTGCCCACTTGAGTGCCCCATCTCTTCCCATCTTTGCATTCGAGACATCAACCCTGATGGCTGCAGGGAATACAGCCAAAGGAGCAAAACCTATGCTCCATGCCAAGCCTCCTCCAGACGTCCTGCTTGCACTTATGCCCAACTTCCCCTTGCCCACGCACCCTCACTTTGACATCCTTCACTCTGAAAGCATCTGCAGGGCTGAGCATTGGAGAACAAGAGCATAGGTTTACTGAAAGGCTATGGGTTACAGCCACCTAATGGGGTCTGAGAATTATACACACACACTGCAGAGAAGTAGGATTGCTGAATGAAGGGATGGTGGTTATGCAGACAATTAAAATGCATACTGCCTAGCACCAACATTTCCCCACAGTACTAGCTAACGGTAGGTTTTAATTATGCAGTAATAAAAAAACCAGAGAAACAGCAGTAAATTATAGTCTATTTCTGTGAATGATCTTAGTCCAATGGCTAAAATCTACAAATTACATAAAGCAAATATTTCAGATTAAATCACAGTATTTGTAAAGCACTGCTTGTGCGTGAGGCATCACCATTTTTTATGACCACCTTGCTGTTTATGGTTAGGTAGCACAGTCACTGAGTTGGGGATGGAGGGGGGCACCTGTAGGTTGGGGCCAAAATGGAATTGGGTGGGAGGATCTAGGAGTGAGAACTCCTAGCCCCGGAATAATGAAAAGGAGCCTAAGTGATTTGCAGGGCTGTAGAGGGTTTTCCTTGGCTCTTTGTAGCTGCTGGTACCGGGCAAGCGAGGGGAGCTATGCACTCTTGGCCAGGGTTGGAGAGGAGAGGGTGTCAGTCAGGCCTGAGGCAGGAACTGCCATTTTTTGACTCAGAGCACAATCCATAGGTGTTGAGGGCTCCAGACTGCCAGGAAGGCATGGCTATTTCAAGCATCCTATTTCCCTCTGCTGTTAGCACTTAAGCCCTGCTTTGAGGAGCTATGGTGGCAAATCCAGGTTTTAGGGAGCCTGAAGTTTATAGAATTTTGGGAACCCATGAAGAAATGAGCAGAAAATACCTTAACTTGCAAATTTTATAAAAACATATGACATGTAAGGGATGCCTGGCTGGTGCAGTTTGTTAAGCCTCTGACTCTTGGTTTCAGCTCAGGTCATGATCGCAGAGTCATGGGATCAAGCCCTGTGTGGGGCTCCCTGCTCAGTGGGGAGTCTGCTTGAGATTTTCTCTTCCTCTCCCTCTGCCCCTTCTACTTGTACTCTCTCTCTCCCTCAAATCAATCAATCAATCATATGACATGTGAACACCTTGCTAGGTCTTAAGGTTAAGTAGCTTCACATAATTCTACCTTTATCAACAACCCTTGGGGTCACTTGCAAGATGTGTACTGACTGTAAGATGTTTACGAACCTCATGCAGCCAGCAAATGCCGTAGCAAACGGGTAAAGCAGCATCTCTAGCCTGTCACTCACTAAGTTATACACATTTGGTCAAGATTTACATAAACCAACAGTCATTGCTTGAGTTTTTACTTCATGCCAGGCACTGTTGGCTCCGCTGGTGCTTTGTTGCTTTATGCGCTGGCACAGCCTGGCATAATCTCTCATTCCGTCCCTTTCCAAGATAATGCTGACCTTAGCCAGCTGCTGTGCTTTTCTTAAAATTAATTAATTTTTTAAAATTCAAGTGTAATTAACATATAGTGTTATAGTTTCAAGTGTATGACATAGTGATTCAACAATTCTATACATTACTCAGAGCTCCTCACAGCAAGCGTGCTCTTAATCCCCTTCCCCTATTCCACCCATCCCCCCAGCCACTTCCTCTCTGGCAACTACCAGTTTGTTCTCTGTATTTAAGTCTGTTTTTTGTTTGTCTCTTTTTCTTTGTTTTGTTTCTTAAATTCTACATATGTGTAGAATTGTATGGTATTTGCCATCCTCTGACTTCTTTCACTTAGCATTATACCTTGTAGATCCAACCATGTTACTGCAAATGGCATGATTTCATTCTTTTTTTATGGCCAATATTCCATTTCCATTATAGTCTATTTCTGTGAATGATCTTAGTCCAATGGCTAAGAAGATGTAGTATATATATATACATATATATATATATCTTCTTATCCCTTCTTCTTTATCCCTTCTTTATCCCTTCATCTTCTTTATCCCTTCATCTATTAATGGATACTTAGGTTGCTTCCATATCTTGGCTATTATAAATAATGCTGCAATAAACAGAGGGGTGCATATGCCTTTTCGAATTAGTGTTTTCATTTTCTTTAGGTAGATATCCAGTAGCAGAATTACTCAGTCATATAATAATTCTATTTTTATTTTTATTTTTAAATTTTATTTATTTATTTATTTATTTTTTAAAAGATTTTATTTATTTATTTGACAGAGATAGAGACAGCCAGCGAGAGAGGGAACACAAGCAGGGGGAGCGGGAGAGGAAGAAGCAGGCTCATAGCGGAGGAGACTGATGTGGGGCTCGAACCCATAACGCCGGGATCACGCCCTGAGCCAAAGGCAGACGCTTAACCGCTGTGCCACCCAGGTGCCCCTAAATTTTATTTATTTATTTTTAAGATTTTATTTATTTATTTGAGAGAGAGTGAAAGTGAGAGAGATCACAGAGGGAGAGGGAGAAGCTGACTCCCTGCTGAGCAGAGAGCCCGATGTGGGACTTGATCCCAGGACCCTGAAATCGTGACCTGAGCTGAAGGCAGATGCTTAACTGACTGAGCCATCCAGGTGCCCCTCTATTTTTAATTTTTTGAGGAAACTCCATACTGTTTTCCGCAGTGGCTGCAAGCTTGCATTCCCTCCAACAGTGCACAAGGGTTCCTTTTTATCCACATCCTCACCAACACTGGTTGTTTCTTCTATTTTTAATTTTAGTCATTCTGACAGGTGTAAGGTGATATCTCATTGTGGTTTCGATTTGCATTTCCCTGATTATGAGTGATGTTGAGCATCTTTTCATGTGTCCGTTGGTCATCTGTATGTCTTCTTTGGAAAAATGTCTATTAGGCCCTCTGCCCATTTTTAATTGGATTTTTTGTGTGTGTTGAGGTGTATGAGTTCTTTATATATTTTAGATATTAACCTCTTAATGGATATATAATTTGCAAGTGTCCCCTTCCATTTGGTAGATTGCCTTTTTGTTTTGTTGATTGTTTCCTTTGCCGGGAAAAAGCTTTTTATTTTGGTGTAATCTCAACAGTTTAATTTTGCTTTTGTTTCCCTTGCCTCAGGAGACATATCTAGAAAAATGTTTCTACCATTGATATCAAAGAGATTCCTGCCTATGTTTCCTTCTACGAATTTTATCATTTCAGGTCTCACATTTATTTCTTTAATCCATTTTGAGTTGATTTTTGTGTATGGTGTAAGAAAATGGTCTAGTTTCATTCTTTTGCACGTAGCTGGCCAACACCATTTGTTGAGGAAAATGTCTTTTCCCCTTTGCATATTCTTGTCTCCTTTGTCGTAGATTAATTGACCTAAATCAAGAGTTTATTCCCGGGCTCTCTATTGTGTTCTATTGATCTAGGTGTCTGTTTTTATGCCAGCACTATACTGTTTTGATTACTACAGCCCTGTAGTGTATCTTGAAATCTGGGATTGTAATACCTCCAGTTTTGTTCTTCTTTTTCAAGATTGTTTTTAGCCAGCTGCATTGAATGATAGAGAGTGGGGTGGAGAGAACACTTTTTTAAGGGCCAGTGTATTTGATGTTGCAAACTTTGCCATTAACTGGGGGATGCTCGTATCTTTTCCTTATGAGATCTTGGTATCCTGTGACAGTGACCAGGGTGGCACCAGAAGTTCCTGGCTTTCTTGGATATCCTGGCTCATGGGTCCCCAACCTCTCCCCACAACCAGTATCGGTGAGTACAACTACCCAGGATTACATAGATCCTACTCCNTATGAGATCTTGGTATCCTGTGACAGTGACCAGGGTGGCACCAGAAGTTCCTGGCTTTCTTGGATATCCTGGGTCCCCAACCCCTCCCCAAAACCAGTATCGGTGAGTACAACTACCCAGGATTACATAGATCCTACTCTCTAACTAGGATAGTTCATAATTATCTGAGGTCCTTGATAATAATGTAGATTTCTGGAGCTTTCCTGACTTCCTACCCAAGTCTGCCTGAAGCAGAGGCTTTGGAGTCAAGGGCCTGTGAATTTGTACTTTTAATAAATACTTTCGGTGTTTCTTAAAGTCCAGTGAGGTCGGGTATCATTGAATCCAAGGATAGGTGAAACACATTCTACAGTAATAAGAGGGTGTTCATTTTCACTGCGTGAACTAATTGAATAGGTCGGAACAGACAGCGGGGCATACTTCCTAATGAGTGGTAGAAAGAAAATAACAATAAGTAACATAATTGTGCATTTACTGCATGTCAGTAACTACACTAAGCATCATATGAATATTTCATTTAAAGCTCCCCACAGTTTTTGAGGCAGAGCAATTTTTACCTCCCTTTTACAGATGGAAACACAGGTTCAGAGATGTTAAGCAAGTTGCCCAAGTCACACAGCTATAAAGGTTGGAGTTCAGATTTGAACCCTGGCAGCAGGATGTCCATATTCTTTCTGCTATGTTACACAGAGTGAAATATTGTCTAACCTGGTGAAGCTACAATGCCCAGAATTGGGGTTCAGAGGAAAGTCCAGAATTCTCCCCCAGTTGCAGTGGAAACTACCCCCTAAAGGCACTGCTGGTGCAGTTGAACATCCAGGGCACTGGGGCTGCCATAGTGTTGAAGGCAGTGTGTGGAGGCTCATAAGCATGTGGCTGTGCCTCAGGTATGGGACACTGTGAGGCTCCCTGGGCCATCAGCTGCACTAATGCCCTTGGCCACGTAAGAGGCAACAGTAGCCCTGGCTGAGAGAGGCACCTGTGGCGGTGATGGGGATGGTGGTGTGTGCTGACCCACCTGGCAGGGAGAGTGGTTAATGGTGTAGTATGTTGTCTAAGAGTGTGGGATTGAGGTCAGACAGCCTAGGGCTGACCCAGGTGAATGACTCGACCCCTTGTTCATTGTGTGACCATGTTCCTTTTCTACTAATGCTGTACCAGATTCCTATAAATAACAATTTATAATAGCACCCATTTATTATCTCACAGTTCTGTGGGTCAGAAGTTTATGTAAAGTGTGGCTTAGAAGCATCGTCTACTTAGGGACTCATAAGTTGGAAATCAAGATGTTGGCTATGCTCTTACCTGTGGGCTCTGGGGAAGATTCCACTTCCAAGCTCGTTCAAGATGTTGGCTGAATCCAGTTCAGTTCAGTTGCCATTGTAGGACTGAGGTTCTTATTAACTAAACACATGGTCCCTTTCATTTTCAAATAAAAAAGGGCCTATCAAATCCTTTTCATTCTTTGTTGCTGTTTTTTTAAAAGTCTTATTTATTTATTTGAGAGAGAGAGATAGCGAGAGAGCACGAGCAAGTGGGAGGGAGCGGCAGGTAGAGGGAGAAGCTGATTCCCTGCTGAGCAGGGAGCCCGATGCAGGACTCAATCCCAGGACCCTGGGATCATGACCTGAGCAGAAGACAGACGCTTAACAGAGTGAGCTACCCAGGTGCCCCTCCTTTTCATACTTTGAATCATTAACTACTTCTTCTGCTACCAGTCAGAGGAAAGATTCTGCTTTTTAAGGGCTCTTTTGATTAGCTTAGGCTCATTGGATACTCTGGGATAATCTTCCTAGGTTAAGGTCAACTGATTAGTAACCTTAAGTACATCTGCTGTGTCATTATGTAACCATGATTCACGGGAGGAAGACCAGGGAGTGAAGATCATGGTGCCAAAATTCTGCCTACCATAGTGACCTTGGGGAGGATCTCTTGGATTTAGTGGCCTAAAAACACCAGTTTTATAAATATGTGGTATTTGCAGAAACCGAGATTTTTTATTTTGCTCTAATAGAAGAAGTTATCTATTACTTTGAAATTCTGTGTTCCATTCAAAGGCAGCATATATTTTCCAAATGATGACTTGAAAGCTAAGAATGAGCTAAAATAACTTCTTTTGGAAAATCTGCTAAAATAGTATCCAGAAACAGCATGCTTCATATATCCACCCTATCCTCTACCCACCCTTCCCACCTCCTCACTCACCATGCTGATCTGAAAGTTTTCTAAAATCCTTTTCATTAAACTCTGGAATGTAAAGCTAATGGACACGATTAAGCCAATGATAATGCCAGACTATACTTTAGTGGTTTTTTTTTTCCCCCCAGAAAAGGCATACCTACAAGCAATGCCATTTAAAAAGAATATTTGAACCAATGTCTAATTTGAAGAAAATGAATACCTTGAGAAATAACATGGATACCTTATAATTTTTTAGTCAAAAACTGTCAAACAGAAGTTCTCACATACTACAATTTTTTCATAGTAGTTCACTCAAAAGTATTTCTCTTCCAGTGTGCCCTTTGCAAAAGCTCACTGAGAGTCACCCTCTCCTGTAAGTTATTGAAAACGGATGTGGTCTTTCATTCGATGTACTCTCCAAAGAATATTTTGGCGTTGAAGAATGACAATATAGATAGAAAAATGAGAAATTAAATGTAGTTCCAGTTTCTAAGATTTAAATGCACCATATTTTCAGGTTGGCAACCTTCATATGCATGCTACTTCTTGATAGTCCAAAGAGAACAAACAAGAACCTTAATTTTTCTGAAAAACAATGGAAAAAACCTACTTTTAATTAGCTCAGACTGTTATAAATGATGAGAGCAATACGGGCTGTGTGTCTTATTTGCATTGTTTTTCCAGTTGCACAGAGAGAAATGACCTTGAATTCAGTGTAATGGATGAGCCTTTTAATCAGTTTTTATATGGAAAATGGACAGATTTGAAAATTTTGCTAAGGAAGATAATCCATAGTTTTCTTGGATTTGTGCAGCCCGTTAAGGAAGGTGGAAAGTGGTAACAGACCTGTGTTCTGGTGTCACTTTTGCACAGTGATCCTATTTACACTGACTTTTATTTTTACGAGAATTGAAGTTATTCATATTCCTATGTGTTCGTTTTAGAAAAATTAGAAAATACAGATAAGCAAAAAAAGAAGAAAAAAATTCCATCTCACAGATGGCCTCTTTTCCTTGTGATATATGTATATATATACACACACACACACTCATATATATATATATATAATATCTTATATTTATATCCCCAGATTTTAAAAAATGCATATGTAGATAAATTAAGCTATGTACTATGTCATATGTATACTTTCTCTCTTCACTTAGTAGCTGGTATCTCTTCTGGCCATGTTTACTATGGTCACTGATTATAATCACAATTCCAGAAAACCTTCGTGCTTCTGGTTTTCCATTGTGATTCTTTGAGTCAGGTGCTCCGGCAATCCTTGTGCTCATCCAGCATTTCAGCATTTTCCACAACGCCGAGAGCGCAGTGAATGGGTCAGAGGCTACAAAAGGCAGCCAAACTCTAATGACCGGTTCACAATAGTATTTTTGGATTTCCCCATTCAGAGCTCTAGGGATCTGTCTCCTGCTACAACTTCATTCCATAGAACCTTCAAAAGTCACTTCACTTGATTCCCCAAATCCTCAGAGGCTGATAAGCATCACTGATGGAAAAATGGACCGATATTTGTTAAGTCACTTACCCAAAAGATCAGCCAAGACCATAAGTGACACCTCTTCATTCCAAGTCCACGGCATCCCCTGTTATTTCACTCAATCTCTGTGCCACAAGAAAGGGAACATTGCACAAATATTTGCATGCTTTATGTGACCAGGAAAACCTATGCTGAAGCCCTAAAACCCCAGTGATTACATCCTAGCATTTCCCCCAGAAAATGTTTACCTTCTTTGAATAGTGTCCAAGCATATTTTGAAAACAAATTTTTTTTTTTAAGATTTTTTATTTATTCGACAGAGATACAGACAGCCAGCGAGAGAGGGAACGCAAGCAGGGGGAGTGGGAGAGGAAGAAGCAGGCTCACAGCAGAGGAGCCTGACATGGGGCTCAATCCCATAACGCCGGGATCACGCCCTGAGCCGAAGGCAGACGCTTAACCGCTGTGCCACCCAGGCGCCCCTGAAAACAAATCTTTAAAAAAACCCGATTACAACTTGAACATAAAAATATCTTCAGCAAATCTCTTTAAATATTTTTAAAGAGAACGAATATATGAGTCATAAACAAAAAGCAGTTTCATACAAGAAACACAACAGTACTTAAACTGTTAAATGAGGGGAGTGTTGCCCTTCAAAAGGGTTGCTATGAAAGAATTTGTTTTTGTTGCTATGAGGCTGTTGTTTTTCCTCAATGAATTTTGAGATTGAGCATAGCTTCAGGATCAGTTTATAAGGTACACTAGGAAACTACCCCCATTACCTCACAGTCTTACTACCTGGTATTTGTGCAAACCCAAGTATATCATTCAACTTGAGCACCTATTTCAGTTGGGTCCAAGTAATCTTTATATCTTGAAAACAAAATGAAATAAGAAACTCTTTCATGATGCTGATTTGCTGCCACAGAGGCTTTCCAAAGCACCATGTACCACGCCCTCAAGACAGTTCTGAAAGAGGGGCTTCAGAATTTTTTTTTAAAAAAAGATTTATTTATTTATTTGAGAGAGAGAGTGCGTGCGTGTGCATGCGTGTGTGTGTGTGTGTGTGTGTGTACAAGTAGGGTGAGGGGTGCAGAGGAAGAGGGAGAATCTTCAAGTAGACTCCTCACTCATCTGGGAGACCAACGCAAAGCAGGGCTTGATCCCAGGACCCTGAGATCATGACCTGAGCTGAAATCAAGAGTCAGCTGCTCAAACGACTGAGCTACCCAAGTGCCCCTTGAGAGTCTCCAGAATGTTCTGAGCAAATGCAGCATTGCCTGTGAGAGTAAATGAGGATACATTCTGAGCTGACTACTTTGAAGGAGATAAAAAATCATTTGGATGTTGAATTCTGGCATGTTGCTCAAACGAGTTTCTATTATCTTGTATGTTGATCCAGGATATAAGATTTCTCTGTTATTTATAATAGCTGTCATCCTT
This sequence comes from Ailuropoda melanoleuca, assembly GCF_002007445.2. Lineage (NCBI taxonomy): Eukaryota > Metazoa > Chordata > Mammalia > Carnivora > Ursidae > Ailuropoda > Ailuropoda melanoleuca. The sequence continues at coordinate 111,024,236 of NC_048221.1, forward strand.
TTCGCCTGCTGTATCAACAGGGAGAATTTCTTTGCCACTAGAAAATATATATGAGGAGCTACTATTCTGGAAAGATCATAAAGATTGAATAATTGAATGACAGGGTTTTATTGGAGCAGTATAATTTCTGCTGTGTTTAGTTAAAAAAATCTGCTTTTTCTTTGTAAACATTAAAAGTTTATAAACGAGGAACATGTAGGGAGCCAAAAGTCAATCCATCTTTAATCCTTCTAGTCACTATGAATAGACCTGCTGTCGCAGAAGAGAAGAGGGCATACGGAGATGGAGCAGAGAGAGGCAACGGAGCTGAGTGGAGGAATAGAGACATATCCAATGTTCTTCTCTTTCCACCTCACCCCACAGAAAATCCCACCCCATAGGCCAAAGGCTGCTGTTAGAAGTCTTTGTTGGCAGTAGTAAGTTTTATAGAGTGGGCACTTGACATTCATATTAAAAGGTGGTCAGGTGGAAGGATATGTGAGTGTGGGCAATCCTTATGTGAGGCACTAATCACTTACAAAGTAAGGAAGCTTGAGGGATGCCTGGGTGGCTCAGTCATTAAGTGTATGCCTTTGGCTCAGGGCGTGATCCTGGATCCCTGGGATCGAGCTCCGCATCAGGCTCCTCCGCTGGGAGCCTCCTTCTTCCTCTCCCACTCTCCCTGCTCATGTTCCCTCTGTTACTGGCTGTCTTTCTCTCTGTCAAATAAATAAATAAAATCTTAAAAACACACACACACACACACACACATACACACAAACAAAGTAAGGAAGCTTGAGAATTCCTGTGCAAGCTTGCACTTTCTATATTGATTAGTGAAAGTAGGAGGTAAAGAATGCTAAAGAACGCAGAAAAGACATCTGAATTTTTTTTTAAAAGGAAAGAGCTATTCATGAATATAATATTTGGTCTTACCAAAATACATAGCAATTATTTATTTGGAGAAGATGAACTCACTTTATTCATATTATTTGTTAAAAAATGACCTTACTAAAATAGTGGGAAGACTAAAGATGAGCGAATAATTAAAGAGCAGATGAAAACACTGGATGTTTTATTGAAATGCAGTCTTCCACTACCATCCTAAAGAGAAGTAAGACCAGTTTTATAGAGTAGTCTGTGTATTTCATACTTTTTCTTACCTATCTTATTCGTTAACAGCCCAACTTAGCTTTTTTAGTTGGACAGAATACAGCTTTCAAAATGAGGTATTATATATTATATATGTATGCATATAAAATATATAGTATATGTAACATATAATTATTGCTCACTTATTGGATATTAACAAAGGACTTTATTGGATATAATAAAATCCAAAAGGGGCCTGTGTTGAGTTGCAAATATTTTGAATACAATAGTTCCCCTTATCCATGGTTTCACTTTCTGAGGTTGGACATAGTCTGGAAGCAGATGATCCTTCTGATGTTAACAATAATCTGTGTTGTTCACCTCGATTTGTCTCATGACATAGGCGCTTTGTCATCTCACATCGTCACAAGAAGGGTGAGTGCAGTGCAATAAGGTAATTTGAGAGAGACCATAGTCTCATAACTTTTATTCCAATATATGGTTATGATTGTTCTATTTTCTCATGAGTTCTTATTACTCTCTTACTGTGCCTAATTTTAAAATTAAATGTAGAGGCATCTGGTTGGCTCAGATTGTTAAGTGTCTGCCTTTGGCTTGGGTCATGATCCCCAGGTCCTAGGATCGAGCCCCGTCTTGGGCTCCCATCTCAGCGGGAAGTCTGCTTCTCCCTCTCCCTCTGCCTCTCCCCCTACTTGTGCTCTCTCTGCCTCTCTCTCTCTCTCACTTTCTCTTTCTCAAATGAATAAATAAAATCTTTAAAATAATAAAATGAAACTTTGTCATAGATATGTATGTGTAGGAAGAAACATAGTATATATTGAGGTCAGGACTATCTGTGGTTTCAGGCATCCACTAGGAGTCTTGGAATGTATCCCCTACAGATAAGATGGGACTACTGTATATTACTTTGCATGGGAAGTTACCTTCTATTGACCAAAGGGAATCATACTTTAGAGGAATATTGAAAACAGTGGAACTTCCTTTGCATGTCAGATTAGATCCTTATTTTTATTTCTGATGGTGTTTGTAATGACATAGCCAAAACAGTCATTTAATTGGGCCCTCTGTAAAGCACTTCACCTGTATTCTAGGTCTTGAAGTGCTCTTAATTAGGCAGGCCACCTCATGAAAGAGAAATGGAAATATCCAATAATTGTGCATAAGACCTAATGAAGGTATTACTGGGTAAGCCAAGGAAGATATATTTCTGCATGAAAAAGAGCAGTCAGTCCTTCTGTATGACATTAGTTTCTTAAAGGATTGGAAAAACCTAGAGTCCGAAGATTACATAGAAATTCAGACTGAAGAATTTGAAGAACAGCTGGACTACTGGGCTTAGCTTTTCTCCAAGCATGCCTTTAAACTGGATGAGTAAATGCTAGGAATGAGTCAGTGAGGTATTTCAAATCAAGACTGGGTTTGAGAACTAAGAGGACAAGGGAATTAGGAAAGAATCTGAATTCCTGCATGTAAGGGTGCCCAAATGGAAACTTGTAGCAGCAAAGTGGATCAAACTGGTATAGACTGGTATCCCTAATGCTACAAAGACAGATACCTGCTAGATCACAACGACAGCAACAACAACATAATGATAAATGCTGAGCTTAAAAAAATGAAATAACTAAGTGCAAAATAGAGGACTTAAAGACAGAGCCACTGAAGAGCAGGAAATATGGACTTAGGCTGCAAAGAATTGGAGGGGGCTCTTGCATAAAGCATGGAGGACTGATAGCTACCCCATCTGGGGAAGGACACTGGGGAAAATGAAGGAAGAAGCAAGGAAGTGTTCTGGGTGCCGGGGACTATGAGGTAAAAAAGTCAGTTATAAGAAATCAAAGCTCCGAATTTAACTTATTTTACTATTTAGTACTGGAGTTAGAGTTTTATTAAATTATTAATAAAACTGGTTCCGATACTTTTGAAGTCCTCAGAGTAGCAAATGTTAAACCACTCTATATGGATAATTCCATAAATCAGAGCTCTCGAGACATCTTAGAAAATACTACCCTCATTGAAAATGAGCTCATAATGAAAATTACAAATCATGTGAGAAAATTAGGCATCATAAGAGAAAATTAACTGATGCAAAATATAGGAGAATTAGTACTCCATTAAATAGAGGAAGTAGAACGATCTGAAAGATTTTATACAGTAAGTGTATTTAAAGGGCTTATAAAGCTTCATGAAGGAATAGAAATCAAAGTAAACGAACTGATGGTATAGAAAAAGAACATGTAGGTTTGATAAAAGTCAAGTGGAACTTCTAAAAATGAAGAAGTAGTGATTAAAATTATGAACTTCAGGTGCACCTGGGTGGCTCAGTTGGTTATGTGTCCAACTCTTGATTTCGGCTCAGGTCATGATCTCAGGGTTGTGAGATCGAGCCCCACGTCGGGCTCCATGCTCAGCAGGGACTCTGCTTGAGATTCTCTCTTTCCCTCTCCTGCTGGAAAAATGGCTAAGAAGCCTGGAGGAGAGAATGAGAAGGCCTAATATAAAATAAATAGATAAAATAAAAAGATAGGGCTTTTTAATGACTTAAGGTATAATTCCTGACATGTTTTTCCAGAACTGAAGAGATATGTCAATTCCCACATTGAAGAAGCACTCAGGTTCTAAAGAATATGAAATACATTTACATACACACATCCTGTGGTGAACACTGCACAATCATTTAAGGCATAGACAAAACTGTAAAAGCAACCAGAGAGAAAAGGCTAATTGCTTGCTGATGGATGTCTCATCAACAGTACACTGCATAGGAAAATGAAATAATAGTTTGAAGGTTTTGAAAGAAAATCTGTTAACTTAGAATTCTATACCACAGTAAACTATAATTCAGGAGGGAAGGTAAAATATAGACATTTTCAGGTTAACAAAAAGAATATTTAAAGACCTTTGCTCTAAGAACTAAAAAGGAATGTACTTCAAGAAGGAGGAAAGAGGGCGTTAGAATAAAAAGCAGCGATGAGGTAAGATATTGCTGAGCATATTAGTAAATTTGAATGAACACTGACAATAAAAATAAAATTGATTTGAGTGATCATTAAAGTGGAAGCAAAACATTCTACAGTAATATTGTGGAAAATGAGGGATTGGTGCCAGGGAAGACTAGAGTCTATATTGTTTAGGAGGATGACATAAATATTAATTTCAGACTTTGTTAAGTCAAATATGCATGTTCAAAATATAAAGGTAATAACTAAAAAAGTAGAAAGAAATCAAGTTATCAAAGGATTAGCAGGAGAAAAAGGAATTAAGAAATTCTATCAGACAATGATAGGAAAGAGAGAAGAAAAAAAAATAGAAAGAAGGGGATCAGATAGTTACATGGATGAATTTTACCAGACTTTCAAAGAGTCGATAATCCTACTTTATTCAAATTATAATATAGCTAGAAAAAGAAGAAAAGCTGCTCACTACATTTCTTGAACCTAGTAAAACTTTAAGATTGGGAAATAACTACACAATAAAAAAAGTGATACTCATTTTATTTATGATCACTAGTGCACAGATTCTAAACAAAGTACTTTTTACCTGACTCTAACAATGAATTAGAATTAATGTGGGATTCGTAGAATTTATCTGAGGAGTGTGAGATGGTCCAAACTCAGAAAATCAATTAACACAAAGTATTCCCCTTATATTTCCTGACAGAATAATCACGATTATCTCAATAGATGAAGAAAAGCATTTTTTAAATAAAGTTCAACTTCTCTTTATAATTAAAACTACCCCAGGTGAACTGGGATAGAAAGAAACTTTTTTAACTTGATAAAGTCTTAATATATAACACCACAGTGAACATTATAGTGATGGAAAAATTTTATCCACAGTTCCATTAAATTAATGACAAGAAAGCTGTGCTCTTTATCATCACCAGTGTTTATTATCATAGTGGATATTCTGCCCAAAATTATATGACAAGAAGCCATAAGAGATAAAAGTATAAGGAAAAAGATACACCTGTCTTATCTATAGTTGATTTAACTGTATACCTAGAAAACCAGCACAACCAGCAGAAATCTATTAAAACGAAAGTAGAGTTTAGCAAGGTTGTCGTATAGCAGTGGTAAGTATAAAATAAAAAAGAAAATTACTACTACTTACAGTAGCAATTAAATTGATGAAATATCTAACAACTTATAAAAATATGCACAAGATTTTTGCAGAGAAGACATTCAGGTTATATTAAAGGACATAAAAGGAGACTTTAATAAATGAGGAGAGAGAGCATGTTCAAGGAAAGTTTGAACTACTATTGAAAAGATGTCAATTTTCCTCAAATTATTCTATACATGCAACACAGTTCTAGTCAGGATTCCAGCGTGGTTTTACCTTGTTTTGTAGATGTGGGAAAATTATTCTGGTACACCACACAAAAAAGGTAAAGCTGGATCCTTGCACTCTGGATGGCTTAAAGAACTATAGGTAGAAATATAAAGCTAATAGATGAAAATGTAAGGGAATATTTCTGTTAGTCTAGGTTAAAAAGACCTTTTTTGGGGCACTTGGGCGGCTTAGTTGTTAAAAGTCTGCCTTCAGCTCAGGTCATGATCCCAAGGTCCTGGGATCGAGCCCTGCATCCGGCTTCCTGCTCGGCAGGAATCCTGCTTCTCCCACTCCCACTCCCCCTGCTTGTGTTCCCTCTCTTGCCGTCACACTCTAACAAATAAATAAATAAAATCTTAAAAAAAAAAAAGAAGACCTTTTTGGAAAGCTCCTGAAAGCAAAAAGCCTGTAAGATTGATTGACAGATTGTTCCACTAAGGACAGTATAGACAAAATTATACAGATGAAAGACTGGAAAAATTTGTGTCGTCTAAAGTCGTCAAGTTAATATCTAGAATGTATAAAAAATCCAAATCAATGAGAAAATATGTGAAATCCAATAGAGAAATAGGCATACATGAATAAGCAACTCACAGAAGAATTCTGAATGACTATAAATGTACAAAGAGAGAATGCTCAAAGTCACTAATAATCAGAGAATTATAAAAGAAGACAATAATAAGGTATTATTTTACATCAGTCAAATTGTAAAAACTAGGCAGGTGGCTAACATACAGTGTCAACAAGTATGTGGAGAAACTGGCTTTCATGTATTAGAGGTACAAGTTCAAAGTTTCCAGCCATTCTGGAAAATAATTCACAGTTCTTAGTGAAGTTACACATGCAAATTTTGCATTACCCAGTAATGCCAATCCTCAGAGAAATTCTTACTCTAGTTTACAAGAGGACACACATGCAAATGTTCTTTGTGTGTTGTTTGTGGAAGCGGAAAGTGGAGGACACCTGGGGTCCCCAATCTTGAATGGCTAAGTAAAATGTAATGATTGCATATTATGAAGTAATACATAGTATTTAGGATAAAAAACTAGATGTACATACAGCCACATAAATAAATCTTAAAAACAATGTTGAGTGAAACCTGCAAGAAACAGAATGAAAGTGTATAATGCTATTTATGTAAACTGAAAATATACCTACTCAAAACACAGCTACATATTTTATAATCACATTAGGCATATTTTTTAAAAGATTTTATTTATTGAGAGAGAGAGAGAGCGCACAAGCAGAGGGAGGGGTAGAGGGAAGGGCAGAGGGAGAAGGAGAAGCAGACTCCCTGTTGAGCAGGGAGCCCGCCCTCTGCGGGGCTCCATCCCAGGACCCTGGGATCATGACATGAGCCAAAGGCAGACACTTAATTGACTGAGCCACCCAGGTGCCCCTTACATTAGGCTTATTAATGATGTGCTGTAATCACACGAGATGGGTGATATATGAAGGACGGAAATGGGACCAAAAAATTGCATAAAACTAGTGATAATTTGCAGTCAAATGAAAAATGTGGTTAATTCAACTCTTTGTGATTGAGATCAAATTCAAACTGGGGAGAAGGCAGAATCAGATGAAGTAAATAAAGGCAGGAATATCAATAATTATAATAAATGTAAATAGATTCAATTTGTCTGCTGAAAGACAAAAATCTCAGATTGAGAGGAAGATTTTTTTCCCCATCCTTTTAAGAGACATAGCTAAAGCCTGGCAGAAAGCAAAGAGATGGGAAAAGCACATATCAGACAAATAGGAACTGGGAGAAAGCTGGTATAACAATATTAATCGCAAACTAAATAAGATTTAAACTCATAGAACAATATTAGGAATGAAAAGCAAAACTGTGGATAAAAGAGAGTGTTTGCATGGAGGCTATCCCAATATAGAGGCATAGCCAATGCACTGAATTATTAGATCCAGTGCACTTCATAACATAGTTTCAAAATATATAAATATATAAACTAAAAACTGACAGAAATACAACTGTAATTGATAAAAGTTCATAGTCAGAGTGGGTGACTAATAGACTTCTTCTGAAATAGATAAGTAGAAAAACACTTATGATATTCTCTCTAAGCACAAATGAAATGTTTATAAATACTAACCACATACTTAGTCCAAAGCGAAGTCTTAATGTATTCCAAAGAATACAGATCATGTCATACAGATCATGTTCCACAACTATAATATAATAATAATGTTAGTACCAATAATAAAAAAGATATCAAAATAGTAATTTAAAAATCCTCAAAAGCAATAACTCTGTTTATATGTAAACTAAGAAATAATATGCCTTAATCTAAAAGGGTGATCCCATGGAAGGACTTCTCTATTTTTGGATAATGGATAAGTCGAGGATGGTAAGGAGGGCAAAAAACGTAATAAAATCCATGTGAGAATAATCAAATCTTTATGTTATTTGGCCCTCAAAGCAATTCTGAGGTAGATGTTTCTATTCTCAGTTTTCCAGGGTCAGTAACTTGCATAGAGCCACACAACTTATAAATTGTGGAAAGAGAATTTGTCTCTTTCATACTGGAATAGAGAGATACGCGTGGAAAAGGAAATGGCCTTTAAAGAGAAAAGATAGTAAAAGAAATCTGTAATCTGTACAAGAAATCCAAGGGAAAGAGGTGTTGTTGACTTGGTCATTGACTGGGCAGTTCTGGGAGGCAATGGGTAGAGGAGGCCACGTATGACTTCGCTAAAGAGTTGATGCTAGCTAATCAAGCTTTCCCAGAAGAGAGAATAGCTCTATCTCTTGTTCCTAAAAGCATTTTGTAAACTATAAATCATATAACATATGTTAGGTATTATCATTAATTTTATATGTTGCCCAGAAGTCCTTGTGCTTCCTGGAAACTTTATGGAAAAAATTCATATCAATAAATTTTCAGGTAACAGAATGTATGCCAAAAGAGTGACGCAAGAACTTTATTAGGAGATTTTCACCAATGTCCCTGGACTAGAGAACAAAATAAGGTGGTGGACATGAAACTTTCCAGTGAGCTAAGAGTACTATATTATATCCTTAAAAAATGGTACACTTTACAATTTGCTCAGACCTTATGTTCAGTGTTCTTGTCACACACACAAAAATAACAACCATAAATAAAGAGGGTGGAGGCAAACTTTTAGAGGTGAGATGTGTTTATGAGATAGATTGTGGTGATGTTTTCGTGGGTATATGCTTTCCCCCCAACTCACCAAATTATATACATTAAATAGGTACAGCTTTTTGTATGTTAATAATACCTCAATAAAGTGGTTTAAAAAATAAAATTCCAAAAAGAATTATGTGGTTTCTGCCTGACCCCACTGTGTCCTACCAACCAGGGGTCACTTTAATTTCTCAGCTAGGGTACCCCCTACAATGAGGGCGCTAGACATCAAAGGCCTGAAAGAAAAGCAGAAACAAATATAAGATGACAAATTCTCAGGGTCTCCAAAATTGTCATTATTAATATTTCCACTGTTAGGAAAAATTATCAAAAACTTGGAAGTAAGATAAAAGGATGGCGACATGTTCTTTCAATGTCCTACTGGAGCATTTTCTACGAAGCCTACCCAAAGATGATTTAGCTCTCTAAGGCAGCCCAGCCCAGCCCAGAATTTCTGTGGGGATAGGAATGTCTATAAATCTGCAGTGATCCTTTTGGAAACCACTGGCCACTCATGGCTATTGAACACTTGAAATGGGATGAAGCAACTGAGGGACTGAATTTTAATTTTACTTTTAAATTTCATCTAATTTCAATTAATTTAAGTTTAAATTTATATAGCTACATGTGTGTAGTGGCTCCTGCATTGGGACAGTGTAGCACTAGGGGAGCATAGCTTTGTTTGACTTATTATTAATTGGGGCTCAGACTCCATGAAGTTACACGTTTATTTGTAGAAAATTATATATATATTTTACATATTTGTAGAAAAAATATAAAGAAGAGTTATTTGGTAGAGATGCAAATGATTTCTGTGTGGTAGAAAAGATAACCCCAGAGTTACAGTTTTATTGCCTTGTAGGATATTAACCAGTATCTATCATAGCAATTATATTCTACCTGGGGTCCATCCTGCTGCTCCCTTATTAATCAATTAAGTAAATCTTTGATGCACGTGCAATCTATATTTGTAGAGAGTCGTTATTTTTATCTGCAGCTGGGTTAAATAGGTCTCCTTATCTTTTCCTTTGAAAGCAGATTTTCTTCTAGCTCACTTTTTCATTGAGTGTAGATATTTTAAACCTAATGCCCCCGCTTTCATGTTTATTTGTAGAAAATTGGCTATTTAAAAAGTTACTTGAGGGGCGCCTGGGTGGCACAGCGGTTAAGCGCCTGCCTTCGGCTCAGGGCGTGATCCCGGCGTTCTGGGATCGAGCCCCACATCAGGCTCCTCTGCTATGAGCCTGCTTCTTCCTCTCCCACTCCCCCTGCTTGTGTTCCCTCTCTCGCTGGCTGTCTCTATCTCTGTCAAATAAATAAATAAAATCTTTAAAAAAAAGTTACTTGATAGAGATGTAAATAATTTCTTTCTGGTAGAAAAGATAACCTCAAAGTTACAGTTTAGACCCAGGGTTTCAGTGGACTTTGAATGGACACAGGGTTTAAGCTCCTGTTCTCCCACACAGCCATTAGTTCCCAAAGCTCTAGTTTTGTGTTATTAACATTTATTCCCAGGGCAGCTCTGGCTTTAGAGTTTGCCTACCATTGGTTTCAACATATTGTTATTTTTCATGGGATTTGGGGGTTTCTCTTTCTTTCCTGTTAGCCCAGCAATGCATTAAGTGTATGTTTGCATTATTTTTTCCAATATCTAGATGTACTGGGACAAGTGGGCTTTTCAGAACTTCTAGTCTGATACATGGATATCCTTAAAGCATTCTCTACACTGCAGTAAGAGTGAAATTTCCAAATGTGAATCTGACCATATCTCAGTTTACTGTTCAAAATTCATCAGTGGTTTCACAAACTATAAAGATAAAGCCCACATCTTTAAAATGGTCTGTCAGGACCTATGTGATCTAGAAAATGCCTCCATCCTGATTTTGTGCCTCACTCTCCTTACTTGAGCCTGAAACTCCTTTTATCCTTGAAGTTGATGTTTTTATCATCCTCAAGACTTTCACATATGCTATTGTCTCTCCCCAGATCACTTTCCTTGAATCCTTCTTATGTAGTTCACTCTTCCCTGCAACGTAATCTCCATGAGGGAAGGACTGTCTCTGTATATTCATTGCTGTATGCTCCATGCTCTTATATTGTAGGCATTACACAAATATTTGTTGAATGATAGGAATCATTCAATGAGTGAATGCCCAGTAAATGATTTCCTTTTCTTCCTTTTTATACTTGCTACTCCTCCTGTGTTCCTTGTCTTTTGAATAGGACCTGGATTCAGTACTCCAGGCCAGAAATTGGGAGTCTCCTAGACTCTTCTTTCTCCTTCCCTTCCACTGCTGATTAATCATCTTCCTAAATATCTAAAGAAATTGTCCTTTTTTTTTTCAGTCTTATTACCACTGCACTGCCTGAGCTCATTATTTCTTACTTGGATTATCTTATTTCCTAACTGATTTCCTTGCTCTAGGTTGGCCCTTGCAGGAAAATCTGTTTCTTTCCTTCTTAAAATTCTTAGATGACTCCCATTAATACCTTAGTTTGACATAAAACATTTTTGGGGGATCCTTTCTCATCTCCTCCCCCTCCTCTATTCCACATGCATTCCAAGCTTCAGCTAAATTGAGTAAACATTCATAGAATACCTACTGTGTGCCAGGCTCTATACCAGGTACTGTCATGTTCATTACCTTAATTAATCCTCAGAAGTCACTCTGAGTTTTTTATTTTTCTGGTGAAGAAGCAGGGGTGTGGACAGGAGAAGTGGCTTGGCTTCTAGGTCATGTGGCTAATCTACGGGATAGCCAGCACTGGAAGTCAGGTCTTTTGAACCCCAGAGCCCATGCTCTTTCCACTAGTGTGTTGTCAGGGAAGAAATTGGAGAACATCTTAGGGAAGAATATAAAATCTATCATTGGATCACCAAGGTAAATGACAAGATGATGTCATGGTGCATATAAAAAACAGATGCCAATTAAGGGATGCATTTTTAAAAGTCCTGAAGGAAGCTTTTTTGTCATTTTCTGTCTTTCTCTGGTTTCTCCCCACCTGTTCCATTCTCATTCCATGTAAACAAAATCAAGTAACAGTCTTTAGAAAAAAAACTCAGATTTACTCCAGTCCTGGACAGAGCTAAAGAGCAGGCTTTATATTAATATTTTGATTTGTCTTCTGGCAGGGTTTGGAACTAAATTTTCCTTGACTTGCAGTCTTAATGGTCTACTTATTACTGTTTGGCCCCTATGTTGTTTTTCTCCTGTCATTCAGACCCAGAATGATCTCCTGGGATCTACATCTTTCCCAGTTCTCTTCCTTGGAAATTGCCATATCTCAACCTAAATAATGGTTCTCAGAGCTAGGAACCTGATATGCTGAGCTAATCCATCGAACTATGCTCCTCTTTGTTTTACCTTTAAAGAACGTTTGAATTCTTTATCTTTTCTCCAGCCTTCAAATAGGCTCCCCCCCATCCCAACCACTTTGACTATCTCAAACCTATCCTGCATATCATTTCTAGGGTAGTCTTTTTAAAGCACAAGGAGAACAGTGCCATTCCTTTGCTTAAAACCTTTCAGTGGCTCCTGGTCAGCACAGGGTAAAGATCAATTAGCTTAGCATAGCTGATACCTGCCCTTGCCCTAGTGAACACTGAATGACTGTGGTGTCCTGAATTGGTAAGCTTTTTCTTTTCTTTCTACCCTCATGTTGTATCTTACCTCAAAGCTTTACTCATTCTTCATTTTGGCCTCTGTTTAATGTTGCTTCCTGAGAAAAATCATCCCTAACCACACTACCTAAAATAGCCCTTTGTTTCCATTATCCTATCTCTTTATCTTGTATTTTCCTAATGCTTCCCAGCACCTACCATTAGAGTGTGCATTTACTTATTTATTATTTATCTCCACCAGTAGCATGTGTGTTTTGTCTGTCTTGCTCACTGCTGTATCCCTCCGTCCCCCCAAGCCTAGAATAGGGCCTGGCATAGAGACAAGATTTAATAAATACTTAAATTGAATGAATAAATGAATGAGTGGAGTTTGTCCCCACTATCTGACATCCTTTCTCCTTCTTGGCTAATTCTTCTTCACAGTAACATGTAGCTAAATGTCATCTTTTCTAGAACGCCTCCCTAGTTACAGTGTGCCCCCAATAGAATCTGTATAAGGAGATGCTCCATCTTAGTACCTCCATGATACTTTGAATATGTGTAAGAATAATAGCTGTATAAATATATTGAGTGCTTATAATATGCCAGGCATATGCCAGTACCTTTTATATGCTATTTCATATAATCTCCATAATAACTCTATATAGATATCATCAACCCCAGATTGTAGACAAGAGAACTGAAACTTTGGAAGGCTTTACCTTGCTTGTAGTGACACAGAGAGTAAGCAGTAGACTTGAGATGGGAACCAGGGAAATTATGACTCTAAAGTCCTTGTTCTTTTTTTTTTTTTAAGATTTTATTTATTTATTTGTCAGAGAGAGAGAGACAGACAGACAGAGTGCACAGGCAGGGGGAGAGGCAGGCAGAGGGAGAAGCCCCCGCATCTTTGTTCCGGGGGATGCGGGAGAAGCAGGCTCCTTGCAATGCAGGACTTGATCCCAGGACCTTGGGATCATGCCCTGAGCCGAAGGCAGATGCTTAACCCACTGAGCCACCCAGACATCCCTAAAGTCCTTGTTCTTAATGGAGATTGAGTACAAAGATAATGGAGATTGAGTATAAAGATACAAGGAAACATGCCATAGCATCCACAGTTAACACTGGGATATGCCATGTGCTTCAGAGAGAAGGTGACAAGTTGATAGACATTAGGGAGAAAATCTGAGTTCAAGGAACCACTTGTATACCTCAGAGAGATGATAAAATTGGGTTATCATCTGTATGCATGCCTATTGGCAGTTTTCTCTGAAAGCATCTCAAAGATGAATGGGCTTCTAATTCCCCGGTATCCAATCCAATCCAGTACAGTTAGGGAAGCTGGCTATTTCATAGCAAAGCATGGTATGGAAACCATCAACATAGGGGTCAGGTGGCGGATTGAGTCTACACCCATCAGAAGGTGGATGTGTGCATGGATAGTAATTAAAATTTTGTAACTCACCCTTCACCCACTCTTGTAAAGACATTCTCAAGAGCTCAGTGCTAGTCCCCCATTAAAGACCATATTTAGCATGAATGCATTCTTCCACTCCTCAATCTTCTTTGTCCAGCAAAAAAATAAATATTATAAACTCCTAGCCCTCAAATTGTAGATTAGAAAGGTGGGAGGTGGGGTAGAGGGAAGCCGACTTTAGACGTGATGGGATGGGTGTTAAAGATGTTTCTGTACTGATTCATTGGAAGCTCAGGCAGGGGAAAAGAAATGGCAGGACAATGATGCCATTATCAAATAGTCAAAAGGAAACAAACCAGAACATAACATGTAAAGGAAAGCTTAAGAGAGTCTGAAATTAAACATAACATAAGTAAGAGAATAATATGCTATATAAGTGTGCTTCATGCTCTGGAAGAATCTAATAAGTGTCTGAATTTGATAAAACAGGAGCCCCAAGGTATTATGGTGAAACAATAGAATTAGAAGGAAGGAGACATTGTAGTGCTGACACAATTCCATTATAGATAATGAATAAATCCCAGATAGGAAGTGAGAGGATAGACAAAGCTTGAAATTCAATCCCTAGCATGAAGGAGAAGCTTGAGTTTCAATGGCAGGGAAGACAAAGAATAAAGAAGCTAAAACAGTTAGAGAGAAAGTGCTCTCTGTGGTAGACAAAGGATTCCTAATAGGAGATTGTGTTCCTAAAATAGAGAAACCATCCAATGGAAGAGAAAAAGTGTTCTGAACAATAATTCAAGAAGATTATCCTGAAATAAAAAAAAAGAACTAAATGAGCATGTTGAAAAAGATAGAGTCTACCAGGGAAAAATATATATAGTTATCTAGATCAAGTCATGTTCTGCTTAAGTCGTGAATTATGTCAAAGATTAAAAAGAAGTCCTTCTGGGAGAAGTAGTGATGCGCCTACAAGAGGTCAATGCTTGGAATGGCTTCCTACTTCTTCCCAGCATTCGTGCTAGGAGACAGAGGGAGCAGCATCTACAGAGTTCCGAAGGAATGTGTGACTCCCAAATGATAGAGTTGGCCAAATTTTCCTCGATTTATAAAGGCAGCAGGTAAATATTTTTAAAGATGAAAGAATGTATGGAATATGTTGCCCACGATTCCTTTAAAAAAGCACTACTTGACAACAAAAAAACCCAAACCAAAACAAAAAGAACCAGCCAACAAAGAATGAGTCAACGTATTGTCCTCAGAGATGAGGAAGATGTATGTGGTAAAAGCACATGTAGGATCACTGAATCCGAAGAAATACTGAATTAAGACTAAATAACTAAGGGATTATGGTGGTACAATAGAATGGAAATGTTATACACATTTTAGTGAAAAAAATAGTAAAGTGCCCAGATAAATGTGGAGGTAGGGGAAACGGGTAGGAGGGGAGAAGGGAGCAATTTTGACTACTTATTATTCATAGCAAGGAGACAGTTGATATGATCTAAAGCTGAAATATGAGGTTAAGAATAAGGAAAATATAATGGTTCCAATCTTTTAATGTACTTCATAATATATATATGTATATACATATATATATATTTTTTTACCTAATGGAATATTTGGAGGTGAAGAGTCATTTACCAGAAGTTCTATAATTCCTTTCATTTTATTTCAGATTATTTTACTTATATTAAATTCATATAAAATTACACTTAATACTTCCAGTTAAATATTATTTGTGTGGTTGTTCTGTCATAAAATTATTTCTGTCTGTCTCTGCTTGTCTACATGAGAAACAGTATGGTTTAGAGCAAAGCTTTTCAACTTCATTGTATGTATGAATCGCCTGGGGATCTCAGTGGAATGCAGGCCTGGGACAGGGCATGACATTCTGCATTTCTAGGAAGCTCCCTGGTGCTGCTGCTGCTTGGATCCACTTTGAGCAGCAAGAGTGTGCAGGCCATGAACGGACTCTGGTCCCAGACTGCCTGTGTTGGATTTCTGGTGCCACCACTTACTAGCTGTTTGACTTTGAGCAAGTCCTACACCAGAGTTTCCCAGTCTGTAAAATAGGAATAATAACAGTGACCCATGTGAAATGCTTAGAACAATGCCTGACAACAAATGTTAAGTATTGTAAAAATGGGCCATTATTATAGACCATATTCACCCTGGACCAGAAACCGAACTTCTCTGCACCTCAGTTTTCCCATCTGTAAAAACAACTGCCTCACAGAGCTGTTATGACAACTAGAAATAACTTATTTAAGAGGCCCTGCATAATGTCTGGCATGGCATAGATAATAAAAAAATGATAATTACCAATGTTTGTAGTTAATTATATGAATTGTAATAATACTTAAAAATTCATACAATAACGCATATAGTCTTAGGTCTACCAATCCGTTTATTCATTCAGTCATACTTTATTCATTCATTCTATAACTAATGTTTGAGTGTTTTCTGTGTATTAGGTAGCCCTATTCAAGTACTAGTATTGTGAACAAGACCGTCCTAGTGGACCTTTCCATCTAGTGGGAAAGAAGAAACAAATAATATGCAAAGCAGTAATAAGGGTTGTGAATAAAAACTAACTAACTAACTAACTAAATATACACAAATTTAAAAAATAGATCATGTAAAAAAAAACTAAAGCTAAGAGATAAAAAATGATGCTGGGGATGGGGGAAAGGTTATTAGAGCTGGGGTGGTCAGGGGAGGTCTTTGAGAGGGGGACAATGGAGCAGAAACCCAGATGAGATGAGGGAGCCCATCCTGAGAAGTTTCAGGGAAAATATTTACATCAGTGGTTGTCCTGAGATAGGAGGTGGGTGTGTCTAGGTCTGAGAGAGTGTGATACAATGTAGGAGCCACAGCCTGAGAGAAAGGCAGGGCCGGATGCCTGTTTTCCGAACCAAGAGTCACAGTTCACTAGCAGGTTGCAAGCAGCATTAAAAATAAATTAAATGAAGAATGGATCAGAATTTAAAGTGTCAAAGTATATGGTAAGAAGGAGCACTGGTTTGTGGAACTGTACATACACATATGTGCCAGGCTATGATTTAAAAATGGATCTGTACTATGGATACCAGTGTTAAAAGTTTCAAATACACAGGGGTAAATTATGCAGAACCTTGTTGGTTGAGATAAGGAGGGTGGGTTTTACTCAGAACATTAAGAAGCCACTGAAGGAATCTGAGTAAGAGAGAGACACAATGCAATCAATATTTTCAAGTGCTTTGACTGTGGAAACCTGACTGAGGGGAGTAAGAGTGGAAGAAAACAGTGATAACTTCTTGCCAAGTCACCTCCTACCTACAGCACTGTGGTAGGCAGAATAATGTTTTCCCTTACCCACAGCAAAGACGTCCAAGTCCTAATCCCTGGAATCTGTGAACATGTTATGTAATGTGGCAGAAGGAAATTTGCAGATGTGATTGGAAAAAATAAATGAATTAATAGAAGTTTGATGGAACTTGAAGTTGACATGAGGAGAGTGTCGTGGATCATCTGCGTGGACCCACTCTAATCACAGGAGTCCTTGCACACGGACGAGGGAGATGTGGGAGCGTTTGACCTGCCTTTGCTGGCTTTGAAGATGGACGAAGGGGCATGAGCCAATGGATGTGGGCAGCCTCTAGAAGCTGGGAAAGGCAAGGAAGTGGATCCTAGAGCTTACAGAAAGAAAAGTGACCCCTTGATTTTAGCCTGGTGATATCTACACAAGACTCTGGCCTACAGAACTCTAAAGTTATAAATGTATCTTTCTAAAGCCACCGCCTTTGTGGTCATTTGTTAGGGCAGCGATAGAAAACTGAGACAAGCATGTAATCTCTTAAACCTATCTTCATCCTTCCCTTCTCCCAGACCTCTTCAGAGTGCTGACATGAGATGTGGGTTTAAGAGCCCTCAGCTGTCCTTACTGTCCCAAGGCTGCCCCATGGAAGCCTCTGCTCCTTCCTGCTGGCTGCTCTGTGTCTGGTTCCCATTGTGGATGTCCAGTACCCTCTCTGAGTGATTTCGGGTAGGAACAACGAGCAGTTCAGGCACATTTAATCTGAGATCTTGGTTGTCAAAGAGGGATATAGAGTTAAGTTGCAGAAATTTGAGGAATAGAACGGAGGTTGAGGGAGAAGTTCCTTTCACTTTTCAATTTTCATTTAAAAATACTAAAGCAGATGGATCATCTCAAAGCTGTTGGTATTAAAGTGTGGCAAGTTGGTGATTAATTCACTCTGGGTTTATCACAATAAAGGACAGTGGTTTAGTTTGTCTCAAGCAGGCTCTACGCCCAGTATGCAGCATGATGCAGGGCTCAATTTCATGACCCAGAGATCATGACCTGAGCGGAAATCAAGAGTCAAATGCTTAACTGACTGAGACACCCAGGTGCACCTTTTACCAGCCTTTTAAAGNCAGGGCTCAATTTCATGACCCAGAGATCATGACCTGAGCGGAAATCAAGAGTCAAATGCTTAACTGACTGAGCCACCCAGGTGCACCTTTTACCAGCCTTTTAAAGTTTATTTTATTGTTCTTTCTCTTTGGTTGTTTTTGCCTCTTCAGTATGCTGGCTTCTTCTTTTTTTTCTTTTTTAAGCTTTTATTTATTTATTTGACAGAGAGAGAGCACACAAGCAGGGGGAGCAGCAGAGGGAGAGGGAGAAGCAGGCTCCCAACTGAGCAGAGAGCCTGATGTGAGGCTCGATCCCAGGACCCTGGGACCATGACCTGAGCCGAAGGCAGATGCTTAACTGCCTTAGCCACCCAGGCACCCCAGTACACTGGCTTCTAATACTTTATTGTTTCTTCCACCAAGACAGTTGCTTGGGGGACACTCCTGACCTGGGGAGCAAAGCGCTTGGTCTTTGAACAGCCTCTTTTATTGAATTTATTGATATATTCTGGATGGTGCAGGTTGTCAGAAGTCTGACTCCTAACACATTGGATATTACTATGAAGACATAAGTAATGAACTCTTAAAAAAAAGTCTGTAAAGCTTATTTTAAAAATATTGCTTCCAGTTTTATCTCATCAATCTGATGACAAGTTTTGAATAACACAAATATATATGACAAATGTGGCAACTTGGAGTTTGTTTTTATATGAGATTTTCTTCTATGGAGTAGCAACCAATAACACAGTTTATTTTTTTACTTTTATTTTTCTTTAATGATTTTTTATTATA
>NC_048221.1:111043134-111131753 GCF_002007445.2 Ailuropoda melanoleuca
CCCCTACTATTAATGTATTTTTATCTATATGTCTCTTTATTCTGGTTAAGAGTTGGCTTGTGTATCTTGCCAAGAGTTGCTTGTGTATCCTCCCTGTTGGANCTTGCTGCTCCCCTGTTGGGGGCATATATATTAATAATTGTCATATCCACTTGTTGAATACTTCCTTTAAGAATAATATAGTGCCCTTCTGTATCTCTCTCTATGGCCTCTAGTTTAAAATCCAGTCTATCTGATATGAGAATTGCTACTCCAGCTTTCTTTTGAGGTCCATTTGCGTGGAAGATGGTACTCCATCCCTTTACTGACAGTCTGAATGTATCTTTGGGTTCAAAATGAGTCTCTTGTAGGCAGCAGATGGATGGGTCTTTTCTTTTTATCCAATCTGCAATCCTGTGGCGTTTTATGGGAGCATTCAAGCCTTTTAGATTGATAGAGATTATTGAGAGATATGATTTTAATGATGCCATATTGCCAGTAAAGTCTTTGTATCGGTTGTGACTTTCTGCCTGCTCTGTATCACTCTTGGGGCCTTTTTACCTTTATAGAGCCCCCCTTAATATCTCCTGTAGGGCTGGTTTCGTGGTTACGAAATTGGTTAATGATTGGCGATTTTGGAACGTCTTTATTTCTCCATCAATTCTGAATGACAGCTTTGCTGGATAAAGGATCCTTGGCTGCATGTTTTTCTCTGAAAGAGCTTTAAAAATGCCCCCCCAAGCCTTTCTCTCATTCCAGGTCTCTGTAGACAGGTCTGACGTAATCCTGATACCTTTGCCTTGGTACGTGAGAAATTTCTTTGCCCTGGCCGCTTTCAATACTGTATCCTTGGATCTAATATATGCGAATTGCACTATGACGTGATGTGGCGTAGGTTTGTCGTGGTTGAGCTTGGATGGGGTCCTCTCTGCCTCTTGGACACGAATGCTTGTTTCCCTTGCTAGATTAGGGAAGTTTTCAGNGAATGTTTGTTTCCCTTGCTAGATTAGGGAAGTTTTCAGCTACAATTTGTTCAAATATCTCTTCTAGACCTCTGTTTTTCTCCACCTCCTCAGGGATGCCGATGATTCTGACAGTGGATCATTTCATAGAGTCAGTAATCTCCCGTAATCTACATTCGTGGGCGTGGATTTTTTAAGACCAGCTTCTATTTTCATTTTTTCTTCTACTAACCCATCCTCCAATTCGGTAATTCAGTTCCTCTGCCTCGGTGACCCTGGCCGTCAGAGCCTCTAGTTTTGACTGCATTTGGTTCATAGAATTTTAAATTTCTGTCAGACTTGCTCTCATTTCTGCCCTTAGGGATTCTATATTCTCAGTAACATTTTCGTTAATACTTTTTTCAAGTCTAGTCATCATCTTGACCATTGTTGCTCTGAATTCCATTTCTGATAATTTGGTTACGTCCATATCTATTATTTCTGTGGAAGAGGCCACAGCTCATTGTCTTTTCTTTGCTGAGGGGGACTTCTTCTCGTCATTCTGATGAGAGATTGCAGGTTTGTCCAGCGCCCAAATTATTGACTTGGACCCAGGCCGTGCGCCCTTGTTTTATAGGGATCTTAGGGATGTGGGCTTCTTCTTTAAAGATTTTATTTATTTATTTATGTGGCAGAGAGCCAACCAGCGAGAGAGGGAACACAAGCAGTGGAGTGCAAGAGGAAGAAGCAGGTTCCCAGCAGAGATGCCCGATGAGGGACTCCTTTCTGGAATGCCGGGATCACTCCATAAGCCGAAGACAGGCGCTTAATGACTGCGCCACCCAGGCGCTCCGGGTTGTGGGCTTCTTGATTTTTCAGCCTGCCTTCTGGGGGAGGGGCCTGCTGTGCCGATACTCAGGAAACCTGTTTGGGTAGAGTCTCTGTGTCCCTTGCGAGGGGGGATGGGGATGGGCACCCTGTGAGCCGGTATTTCCGGGCTTTTGTTCTCTGGCGGCTTTCCCTGGTGGTTTGCTGTGCCTCTTCTGAGAGTCAGAGCAGCAGCGGCCGAAATTCAGCCTCTGTCTCAGAACAGAGGGATCGCGGACCACTCTCCACTGATGTTCTGGCCACTTTAACTCTGTTTCTGTTGGTTCTGCTCAACCCTGCAGCTTCCTGGGATGTGTGCCCCACACTGGGCATCCCAGCCCTCACTTCCATGGCCGGCGCATCTCTATCCTTGTGTTTCTAACACCGCCAGCCGCCAGCCACCCCACGCGCACTCCCGGAGCTCCCGGTCTCAGTCTGCTGTCTCGCGGGTACCGTCCGCGAGTCCGCCTGCTCCCCCGTGCAGGTGGCCCTAGCCGCCAGCCGCCAGCCGCCCTGCACGTGCTCCCGGAGCTCCCAGTCTTAGTCTGTTTCCAGTGAGTGCACTGGAGTTCCTGAGTTCCATGAGATGCTTGGTGGCGCGCGCTCCCGGCTCACAGTCTCAGTCTTCGTCTCGAGGGTGCCGGTTCCGCGGTCCGCCCGCTCCCCTGTGCAGGTGGCTACTGCTTCCCGGCACCCGAATGTGGCGGCTCCCTCCCCCTTCCGTTTATCTTCCGATATCTGTGTGCGGTTTCACGGCTCCCCTTCGTACCTCAATACTCAGCCCTGGAGATGTTCATTTGTAGAGATCCAGATGTATCTTCCTGCGTCTCAGGCTGATTTCGTGGATGTTCATGCTGGTCTGGTACCTATCCAGCTCGACTCAGGGGACCCGCTGAAAAAGGGGTCCTCTACTCCTCCGCCATCTTAACTCCAATCCAATAACACAGTTTAAATAGCAGATTGCAACAGGAATAAGATAATGTCAAATAATACATTGTTTTAATTTATTACTTCTGTAAATTCTTCACCCAGGACTTAATAATCTTTAATTATCGTCTGCTCTGGCATTATAAAAAAGTACTAATCTGTTATTTGGTGAGCAGATCAGTGTTTATATGGTAATCTTAGAAGACAGATTCTTCTGTGTTTTTTCCCCCCTCTCAAGCTGTTCGAACTTTATAGCCACTTTACTAGTTCTCGTTAAAAATATTGAAACAATGGTATGGGGGGAGTTTCTTAACTTTGTATGATATAGTTGACTGACACATAAAGTACTCATAATATCCAGGAGGATTTTAATTGAAAAATTTTTTAACAAGTATGATCAAAGCCAGGTAATTGTGCCAAGAATGAGAAAGTCATATTACTCAGCAAGATGTAATTTCATGATTTAAACTTGGTCCATGGTAGAGTATTTCTGGGGGGACTGGCCTGTGGTAGAATCAGGGCATTAGAAGTGCAGGAGTCTGGTGAGAGGAGGCAGAGCAGGCTCTTTAGTTCTCCATGCCATCTGTGCCATGCTCCTTATGTCAGCATTAGTTTCCTTGAAGTTCTTTCTGTCTCTTACCACCTTTGCTGCAGGACTAGGGCTAAATAAAATGCTGAAGGGCGGGCTTCCACTGAAAATTGTCACATGAACTTGAAAGAAGAAGCTGACATCTGCCCCCATGTTAGGCAGATCTCAGCATCATCATTCCGCTAACTAGCTTTGCTGCCTTGAGCAAGTCGCTGAACTACTCTGGCCCTCAGTTTCCTCTCTAAATAAGGGGCTAATAATAGGACCAACTTTATAATCTTGTCCTGAAGGCAAGGTGAGTTAATATGTATAAAACACTTGGATCAGTGCCTGGTGTGGTAACAAATATGGCACTTTAATAAATATTAACAATTAATAGTACTAGACTGTAAAGTCTTTGAGATCATTGACCGTATGTTTCAGATTGCTGTACCCACAGTATCTAGTAGGTTCAGTGTACAGACTGAATGTTTATGTCATCTACTTCTGCAGAGTAGATTGTCTAAAAATCAAATGTTAACTGATACTAAAATTTCATATTTTTATGTCAATCCGTGATATCACAAGTATCGCTAATAAAAGGTCAGGTTGAAAACATCAGATAAAAAATATAACCCATAAAAGAGCACTTAGATCAAAATACTTACAGCAAAAGCTTTGTTTTGTTGAGAGAAAAAATATACATAAATATGTATTTATAGTCACAATTCTTATGACAAAACACCTATCTTAGAATTTTCATCTCTTTTTGGCTATTCAGTGAATGATTTACTACTGAGGACTGAAACTTTGATCAAGTGTCTGTTTAACTCTTCCTTCTCAACAGGCTCTGCCTTGACTGGCATTGTTAACCCCATCCAAATCTGACCATCCCAGTCCCAGTCTCCCTCACCCTATTCTACTTTTTTCCCCATAGGCACAGAGTATCTTATTACATTATACTCTATGTGGTTTAATTATTTATGTCTGTTATTTATCACCTGTTGTCCTCAGCTAGAATGTAAACTGCATTCTACAGAATGTACTATCTACAGGAGAGTACTTGGCTTAATAGTACTTAAATACCCAACAAATCTCTATTGAGTAAATGAATGAACTGATCCTATATATTTAATTCTTTAAATTTCTCTCTCCTTCTTACTCTGAAATTTGCGGGCGCAGGATTTTCTGTGTACCTTCATATGAGTTCTGCTACCTTTTCTAGTTATCACTTCAGGTTTCTCATACCAATTCAGCTTGTAGTTATACCTTCCTTTATAAAAGTGAAATGAGATGGTACAAAGATTTGATCCTGAACATAGTCAGAAATACTGAAACGGCATTGGAACACAGAGTGTTTGAAGAGAGAATACAATGGAGAAGAAGATAAAATCTAGCAACATTAGCCTCTGTTATATGAAATCCATCCTTAGGCACTGGAATGGTCTTGTCAAGTCCATTTTCTCATGGAGAATCCAAAGCCTAGAACAGGCAAATCATGTGCCCCCATTGTTCCAGGAGAGGCTATGTTGGGGGTCCTGAGGCTGAAGGCAAGCTCTGCGGAAGTGTCCTTGAGGCCAAGTTGGCTTCTCATGAAACTCTTCTGCTCCCTTTGGCCTCTTCGTAGTCCTCTTCCTAAACCACTCAGCCCTAAGGCCGTCCTGGTCTTTGTCACCAGATGCATAGGTTTGACTATATGAAAACTGCACATTTAGAATCCTTTAGCTATTTAACCTCTGCCCAACATGACCTTGGGCACACTTCCGTTTTCAGTAAATTGAAGACAAGAAGATCACTTCTTATAGTTAAACAACGATCCTGCTCACATAATTCTCTTTCTAAATAAAATAACCATATCTCTATTTTTTGATGTATAAAATATTATTAGTAAGCTATAAAAAACCCACTTCCTCATCAGTCTTCAAAATATGTACTTCATCTGCAAGGCATTATTTCAAACTCATGTATTCTTGGAATTGGACTGGGAATCAGATGTGTGACCCCATCTCCTCATCTGCTGGTTTTCCTCCAGGTGAGGAATTCATTACCTCTTATTATGACACTACTGACTACTTACCAAGTGTCACACATTGTGGTAAGACCTTCAATACATACCATCTCATTTAATCCACACCAGAATCCCACAGGGATGAGGACAACAATATTTGGAGTTGTAAATTCCATTTCTTGGCCAAATGTAAACAGCTAGTAGATGATGGGATTAAATCTTTAAACAGAGGACCCTGTCCCTCCAAAGAACATGCTCTTAACCACTACTTCTTGCCTCTACAACAGTCCTGCAAGTTGCAAACCCTGTGTCGTATGGGTTAGGTTTGACTTGCGATTCATGGCAGTCTAAGGCAGCTCATTCTCTGAGTGTGAGAATTGTCTTCCTCATCTTGCACTGATGTTGGTGGCCCTTAACTTCTATCCACTGGCCCTAATTGTCTCCTATGGGGCCTATTCTCTTTTCCATATCCATTGTCATCCAGAGTGGCACAGAGGGATGAATCTTGAAAAAATAACATCAACCTAGTCCTTAGCAACAGACACAAGTCATCACTAACAAATAATATTCAAAGTGCTTTTTGACTGCAACAAAATATTAATTTCAAAGTATACTGTGGGTCTTAATTTTATTTCTCTTGCTAAGAAAGTTGGGGACTTTTATACACATTTTAATTTTTCAATAGGCAGTCACTAAATTTCCTGTCTGGATCTGGAATGGCCTAATAAGCTATGCGTGTGTGTGTGTGTTTATGTTTATATGTTTATGTGTACAGTTGGAGGTGAGAAGTGTGTTGGAATAGGTCAGATTCCAATTTTAGAGTAGTTTCCTTCACATAATGCAGGGTCACATGTGAACCTACCCAGTATCTTGTATTTTGCCTTTAGATTTTGTTCTTATCTTAACTGTGTAGCTGTTAACTCTTGAAGAGAATGTTTACAATGATTTCTACCCACTATATTGTCTTCATTATATTTTGCCAACTACTTTCCACTTGGAGAATAGTTTTTCAACTACTCTATAAAACTAAAGGTTTTAGGCCTTCTGAGTTTCTTCTCTCTTATGCTGATTTTCTTCTGTGTTCCTTTTCACTGTTGAGTAAACATGTATATAGTTTGCTTATGCATATCCGTTTCATGACTAGTTGAGCTTTGATGACAGCAGATCATTTCCAGTGATTGATGCCAACAGTGAAACACTCTTGAATCTATTATTTACTATAAATTTTAATGAATCTACAAAACTGTTGTATGCCTTTTTCAAATAAGCCATGGTGCATCAATACATAATTTCCCCAGGTGCTTACTCTCTTAAAAGGCTGCCTGAAAAATACCTTTGTAATGAGCCAAATACAACAGCAAAACTTTTTTTCATCTGAGATTAGAGGTTGAAAGATGTTCATTTACCACAATAAAATATTTCATTTCTTTTACATTTAATATGTAACATTCAAAGCTTAATGTCCTTTTGAGATAGAATTTAAATATGGAGAAATGAACGGACCTTCCATGCGTGATTTGACTTCTGATAAATTTACACCCCATGTGACCACAACAATTGAGGTGATAAATATTTCTGTCACTCCAGAAAATTCCCTTGTGTTCATTCCCAGTTAATTTCCATACCTATAGACAACCACTGCTCGATTTCAATCACTATAGATTAAATTCAAATTCTTTTGAACTTCATATAAATGGAATTATGTAATGCGTAATCTGTATCTGACTTCTTTTGCTAAATATAAAGTTTTAAGATTCATTTACATTTTTATGTGCATCAGTAGCTAATTTAAAAAAGTTGAGGGGAGCCTGTGTGGCTCAGACGGTTGAGCGTCTGACTCTTGATTTTANCTCAGACGGTTGAGCGTCTGACTCTTGATTTTAGCTCAGGGTTGTGAGATAGAGTCATGCATTGCTTAAGAGTCTCTCTCTCTCTCTCTCCCTCCCTCTGCGCCTGCTGCACATTCTCTCTATCTAAAGATAAATAAATAAATAAATAAAGTAAAANAGCTCAGGGTTGTGAGATAGAGTCATGCATTGCTTAAGAGTCTCTCTCTCTCTCTCTCCCTCCCTCTGCGCCCGCTGCACATTCTCTCTATCTAAAGATAAATAAATAAATAAGTAAATAAAGTAAACATTTGAATAGTATTTCATTGTATTAATATACCACAATTTGTTTATCTAGTCTCCTGTTGAGGGACATTTGGATTATTTTCAGTTTTTGGTTATTATGTAAAGAACTGTTTGAGCAAGTCTTTTTGTGGACATATGCACATATTTTTTGTGGACATAATTTTTCATTTCTCTTAAGTAAATATGTAGATGTGCAACTGCTGTCATAGGGTAGATGAATACTTAGCTCTGTAAGTAACTGCTAAACTTAACTTTAAAAGAAACTGACAGAACTAATGCTTTTTTATTCTATAATCATGTGAGAACTGCCCTGCTGCATCCTACCGCCAGACTTTGATATAGCAATTTTTCTTAATTAATAACTTCTTTTTTTAAAAGATTTTATTTATTTATTTGACAGAGAGACAGCCAGCGAGAGAGGGAATATAAACAGGGGGAGTGGTAGAGGAAGAAGCAGGCTCCTAGCGGAGAAGCCTGATGTGGGGCTCAATCCCAGAATGCCGGGATCACGCCCTGAGCCGAAGGCAGACGCTTAATGACTGAGCCACCCAGGCACCCCTTAATTAATAACTTCTGATATGAGTTTTTAACAAATAAATTTAATCTAATTGATGTATTTTTCCAAATAGACTTAAATTTTAATTCAAATACAGTAGAAAACTGTAAATATATTTTGGTGTGTCTATGTAATACATTGCATCCCTACAAAGAATGCATCCAGTTAAGACAGGTCTGTGGGATGCTGTTGTTGGGTTCAAATATTTTGCCCATTATAGTCAGAAAGAGTCGAGCCAATAGAGGTTTCCATATATAATAACACCCAGAACTTTATGGAACTACTACCAGTGATGAGTTGAGAAGGCTGAGCCTACATTATGTAATGAAAACTGTGGGAGGGACAGGGCTTTCTTTTCTCCTTCTTTCCTTCATTTGTTGCGATTTGGCAATTGCATGTGACGATGGACCAATGCCAAGATCATAACTGCTGTTTTGTGTATTGGTATGTTGAAATTACTTGTGAGGTACGAATTTTAAAAAATTAATTATAGTTAAGGTAGTAATGTATATACATAGATGTCCCAGTACCTATGAAGTGTCCAGTGTGCCTCTTTCCAATTATATCCTTCTTCCTCCTCCATTTTCAGGGATAACTACAATCTTGAATTTTGCAATTAGCATTTCCTTAAATTTCTTTGTAGCCTTCCCTTTTATGTTCTCAAATTAAATATTGCTTAGATTCACATGTTTTTGATATTTGTGTAAAAGGAAACAATTGTATATATTTGTCTTTCTCTGTCTGACATGTTTTATTTATGATAATACCCTCTAGGTCCATCCATGTTGTCACAAATGGCAAGATCTTATCCTTTTTATGGCTGGATAATATTCCAGTGTGTGTGTGTGTGTGTGTGTGTGTATTCTTTTTCCGTTTATCTATACATGGACACTTGAGTTGCTTGATCTTAGCTATTGTAAATAATGCTGCAATAAGCATAGGGGTGCATATATCTTTTGGAATTAGCGTTTTCATTTTCCTTGAGTAAATACCCAGTAGTGGAATTATTGGATCATGTGGTATTTTTATATTTAATTTTTTGAGGAACCTCCGTACTGTTTTCCACAGTGGCTGCACCAATTTACATTCAATAGTGCACGAGGGTTCCTTCTTCTCCAGTGGTAGAAACAGCATAAAAGGGACAACACGTGCTGTTGTCTTCTTGTGTTTTGATTTTAAACACTTCCTGTGTTTTGATTTTAGCTCTTTGGCTACTTTTTATATCTCTTTTTTGTCTTTGATGTTATACAGTTCCACATGACATGTCTAGGTGTGGATTTCTTTTTCTTCATCTTGACATGATAGGGTTTCTTGAATTTGAGGAATGCTCTCTTTAAATAATTTGGAAATGTCCAGAGCCAATATCACTATGTATTTTACCTCTTCCCTTCTCTGTGGAAAATTTCCTGGAGCTGTAATTCTCATTTTATTCTCCATGTCACTTTACCTCTATTTCACATTTCCATGAAAAAAATTTTTTGGGGGCATACTGTTTAATATGTTTAGTTCTATTTTTGTCTTATTTGCTGTGAATTCTTTTGTGTTGGTCACTTAGGCTAGGTTATGCTGCTGAAATATTTAAATCCTAAACTCTTAATAGCTTTAAATATGAACTTTATTTCCCATTCATGCAGATTGCTCTGAGGGTCCAGTGTTTCTGCAGAACCGCTCCCTTCAACACTAGGATCCAGGAATCCAGTTTGTGGCCTTACTATCTCAAAATGGGGATTCAAGGCTTGCCACAGCAGAGGAAGAGAAAGTATGGAGAATTTAGTTCTATTGTGAGTTCTGCTAATAGTCCATTAGCCAGAAATAGTTACATTGGTTACAACCGAATTTCAGAGGAGCCTGGAAAATGTAAAGGAACACATAGAATAATCAGTGAGTAATAAATGATCTCTGCAAAATCTCTCAGTTTTAAATATCTATTTCTATATTAACATATAAATTTGTTTTGCCATATAAATATATAAGCAAGATAAAACTATATGTACAGCTTAATAAATGATGATAAGAAATTCTTCCATATAACCACCACCCTGGTTAAGGACATTATCAGCACTCCAAAGCATATGATTTGCTTCTCTTCATCATAATTTTTCTACCCCCAAAGATAACTACTATCCTGACGTTTATGATAACCATTTCCTTATTATTCTTTATGGTTTTTCACTTATAAATGCATCCTTCAATAATATAGTTTAGTTTTGCTTGTTTGGGACTTTATATACACTGCACATATTTTTTTGTTTGTTTGTTTTGCTTATGTCATGAAATTCATCTGTGTTCTTGCATCTAGTTGTAGTTTGTTCAATCCATTGGTCAGCTACAGATGGGCATTAAGTCTCCAGCGTTTTGTTTTGTTTTGTTTTTTTGGTATTTTGAATAATGCTGTTATAACCATTATTGTATAGCATACAAGTATACATGAGTTTTTCTTGAGTATTCATACATTAATGGAATTACACTGGGTAGGGGGTATTTTCCATTCTAATAGATAATGCCACACTTTTCCAAAGTGTATGTATTAGTTTATTCTCTTACCAGGTGTATATGAGATTGAGATTCCCCCTGCTCCACATACTTGCCAAATTTGACATTGTCAGACTTTTGAAATTTTGCCAATGTATTTTGATGTGTAATGTAGTTTTTCTCTGATTTTACTTTTTACTTCCCTGAGTGAACACCTTTCGATGCGTTCATTGGCCATTTATGTTTCTTTCTTTTCCTTCTTCCTCTTATTTTTTTTAAACTAGATTGTCTTTTATATTGATTTCTAGAAGTTTTAAAAATTTTAAATCCCTTCTAGATACATGTTCTGTGTCAGTCCTCTTAAATCTTTAAGTAAAGTAAACATGTATATATAAATCTTTACTCGATAATTCTAATATCTGCCATCTAAGTGGATCTGATTTTATTTGTTATTTCTATTGAGTTTTTGCTCATAGTGGGTTGATTCCTTGTGTATTTTCAATTTGTTTGACTGTGAAATCATATTCTGTGGGAGTTTATCTGTGAAAATTCTTTCCAGTTTTGGCTTTAAGGTGTTCTCTCCCAGAGTACTTGAGTTTGCCTCTGCTTGGTGTCAAGGCATACTACTAATTCATGACTATTTTAAATTATTGCCTAAGGCTTCTGGGGAGCCTCAGAAGCAAGCAATATGATTTCAGCTCCATTCCAATTGAGATTAGGCTTCTAGTTAAGAATTTTCAGAAGAGATGATCATTCCTTCTCATCCCAGAGCTAACAGAAATAAAATAGGCAAGTATCTTTATCCTCTCCTTGTGTAGTAGGGAGTCTTTTAAAAATTTCAGTTCATTCTTTCACTAAGATGTCAGCTCTCAGGGATTTTTTTTTTTTTAATGAAAGTCTAATCCATCTTCCCATTTGGTTTAGTCCCTAGGTTTATCCCTGTTCTTTAGTCACATAGTCTGGTAAGCATGAAGCTGTAGGGCTCTTGGGATCAGCAGATGTTCCCATGGCAGGTACCAACATAAGCATTTTGTTCTCTCTCTGGATTCTGCTTGTCATTTCTGGCCTCTGAGGGTTGCTTTCAATTTCTTGTCAGTTCTTTTGTGCAGTTATAGAGATTTTTTTTTTCTTTTTTTCTGCTTCTCCCCCCCCCCCCCCACTGAATCCAGCTTTTTAAAGTATTCTATACTGTAAGGATTTTGCCTGATATCTGATGACTCATATTATGGAATAAGGAGTGAAGTCTTTCTTTTTCTTAAATAAGCTGTAGAACAGATACAAAATAATCATTATAAAACGTCACTCTCCCTCGCTTTATGTTATTTCATGAATGGGTTGGAAGTTTTTGGTGTTAACAGATTAGAAATGTGCATGTAAATGGGCCATATGGGTCGGAAGGGAAAATATTCAAAAACTAATAGTAGACAATGAAGAAAGCCACTTGAGAGGTTGCTACCCTTATATTGTACTCTTTCCTCTTACATGTTGATTAGAGAAAGTAAGAAGGGAAAATATTTTGATTGCTGTTGAAACTGATTTCTCAAACTGCCTGCTTAAATCCAGTGATGAAGAAATTAAAATAGAATTCATTTGTTTTACAAATAGTGCATTTAACATGTTATTTAAGGCCACTTTAATAAGTAATGAAATGTACACAATTGTCTTACACACACTGTTGACTAACATCAACATTGACTTGCCAGTACTAGGGGTCTCTGATCAATATAATTTAGTACCACATGGGAATCATTTGTCTGAGAAACTTCTATTATTGATGTAAAATTAATCAGTTTTGATTTTTGAAATGCTTTCAGCCAAAGTTGAGATTTGTTCTTATTTTTAAAAAAGACTTGTAAGTAAAGTTCTTCATACATTTTCATTTGAGCAAAAGCATATGAGAAAAGATTACTATCAACAATTATGAAGCACGTTTTTGAATTTTTAGATGCAATTACTAAAAGGTGGTTGTGATATTGTAATTTTTATTGTCCTTGCTAATTTCTATTGTCTAAAACATATAATTTAAATATTTAATATACAGTATATGTGATTTTAAGAAGCAATTTTTCACAAGTGGAAGGTAAGTATATAAACCACTATTATATAATACCACTTTCATTGGCAGGTTAAAAATGATTAGGATTGAAGCTCAATAGCAAATCATCTTTTATTAAAGAAGAATGAATTTTATTTTGGTGTATTTTAATAATGTCCTTTTTTAGTTCTTCATGCACAAAATCAAATATTAAAAACCTTTACTTTGTAACTTAAGTTTAATCCATAAAACATGTCTGTAGTATTGTTAAATTTATTTATATATGTAGTTTAACTGTTGTTTTTGGCTGGAGTGTTCTATGACCTAATAATTGTGCAGTGTTGACTTGAGTACATTATTTTACAGATTTTATGGGTAGCGCCATTCTTTAAAGAATTTTTTCCCTATAAAGAAATTGAGTTAAAAGTGAATGCTAATATTTATTTTATAATAGCCAAGACAGTAAAACTTTCTTTTTAGTGAGTTTTTAAATGAAACTGTAAGCTTTCTATTGCTGTTTTACATTACTTCATCCAGAACAAAATATATTAGTAGTAGAATTTATATAACCAGTGGAATGGATATTGGTTGGAATTTTACTTTCCAGAGACCGTTGAGTGAGGAGAACATCTCCTACTGTTTGAATGTTGTTTAATCTCCACTTCCCCACCCCATAAATCCATTAAACAGTATTCCCTTGTGGAAGAGTGGTTCTCCAGTAACCATTCTCCTATCTTTTGTAGAAAAAACATCACCCTGGCCCAAGTTGTAGATGGGCATACAGCCACACAACTTGACCACCCATCCCAGCCTCTGTAACAACCAGATGTGGGCTACAGTGTGAATGGAAGTAATGTGTGCCACATTCTGTCATATTCTCTGTAAAGGAAATTTATTGCCCTTCATTTTCTCTTCTTCCTCTTCTGACACTCTGGAACATGCAGATAAGACATTGCAGAGACAGTTCCAGTCCTGCAGAATAGGGTAGCCCCCAAAGGGACAACAAAACAGGAAAGAAGAACCTGGGTTCTTGGAGACCTCTTGGGCTAAAGTTGCCTTTCTATCTACCAATTCTATGCTGGGACCACCCACCAATTCTAGACTGTTAGATCAGAAAGAAAGGAACTTCTTTCTTGACTGAGCTGAGTGAACCAGTGTATTTTTGAGCCTCTTATATAAAGGTAGTTGGTCAGTCCATATCCTAACTAACACATCTAAAAATAAGCTAATAACAGCTTCCATATCTGTGCTGTCAGATTTGCTAGCCATCAGCCCTATAGCTCCAGAGCACTTTAAATGAGGCTAGTGTGATTGAACAACTGAATTTTTAATTGTATTTAATTTTATTTGTTTACATTTAAATAGCACATGTAGCTAGTGGGTATCATATTGAACTACACAGCTCTTAACTTTTAGACATTATATACACATTAAAACTTAAACCTTTATCAAGTTAAAATTTTACAGAGATAGAAACTTGGATTACAAAACTAATCAAATTCTCCTAACTAAAACTGAGAGCTTAAATGTCATATTTTAAAAACAGCTTTGAATACCTCAAAGATCAGGAAAAAAGCACAAACATTGCCAAAATTCTTGTAAGACTTATTAAATGAATTACAGAGGTATTGATTGTATGAAGTTCAGTTTACTGCTTTATTAGCTTAGAACATATTATTATTGTCATATCTTCCTTCTTAGGGTTAGAAATCCTACCTTGAACTGTCCAAAGTTACAGGTTTTTGAATTACCAAGCAACTGCTTTTTTATTGGGATTTTGAATTATTAGCTATTAGAGTCCAATTGTAATTTCTCCAATCTGAGATGACATGCTGTGGGCTGGGCCCCTTTTTAATAGGAATGTAGCTGCTGTATCAATGGGGCTTTAAAAACTCAATATATTCCTTTTTGGTAGGCTTTAGTTGTTTGGAACTTGATGTTTTTCTCCAAATGGTATGTTCT
This sequence comes from Ailuropoda melanoleuca, assembly GCF_002007445.2. NCBI lineage: Eukaryota > Metazoa > Chordata > Mammalia > Carnivora > Ursidae > Ailuropoda > Ailuropoda melanoleuca. The sequence continues at coordinate 111,057,582 of NC_048221.1, forward strand.
TTAAGTTCCATTTAGATAATGTTATATATATATTGTCCTGAAATTGTTATATTTTGACCTCCTTTGCAAGTATTATTGGAAAATTATACTTAATTCATATATTAACACCTTATTTTAATTAGTAAGGCCATCAAGCTTTCATCTCCCAGGAGACAAGGGATGAAGCTTGCATAAAAACATCTCTGTTTTAGGATATTTGGCTAATCTATCATCTTGGAACACAGTTGCTATGCTGTACATGACCAGTGATGTTGGGTAACTTTGGATCAACTTTTCACCCGGTTATTGGAAATGCCCACTAAAGTGGTCAATCTTTCTTGCTCTTGGAGTAGTTTCTGCCATTAATGGGACAGTTTGACTTACTCCATTTCCTTGTATCTACCCTGTTTACACAGGATGAGGACAGTACATCTGCATGTGTTATATATTTAATAAACAGAATACTCACATACATTAACATATCACTTAGTATTACAATTAATACAAAGTGATTTTATTCTGCTAGGATCACTTTTCTTGTGTAGTTTTATGTTAATTTTCTTTAAAAAAATAATGTAATCATTCAGTTTCTGTCAATTGACTATTCTTCACTTTTGGATACTTGAATGGTTGCAGGTTAACCAATGAGAGTTCCTGTAAGATAGCTCTTTAGTCCCCCAATATCATATCCATTTTGAAAGTGTTCCTACTTTTTAACCACAACAAGGTGTTGTGTTTCCTTCATGAGAACTTACTTGGAATTGTTTATCTTCCAAGTTTCCTTGTCTTTTTGCTACAAGGAGGTGTGCATGAATGTTGATGAGCAAACATTTTGAGTTGGGTTACTTCTAATGACAGAAATGTGAAAAAAAAATTGTCCTTAAGACCTTGGGTTCACGTTGATTTTTTTCCATTTTAACAACTAGTGTTATTTAATCCTTTAAACTCTATGCCTAATATAAACTTTACTTTCTTTATAATACACCTTTTAGATTTATAGCTTTTTACACAACTTTCAGTACTTTCTTCTTACTAAAAATTTTTATGTCTCATCCATCACCATTTTGAAGAGAAGTGGGGAGAAAGGGATATAATTTGAGGAATCATAGAATTTTTGAACTGGCAAAGGCTTTAGAGTTCATTAGTGTGTTCCTTTCATTCTACAGACAAAAAATTGAATACTCGGAGTGGACAACTTATTGTAAGTTGTATGTATTGTGTATCTGTTTGTGTACACACACATGTACCCCTTCTTAAGTTGTTAAAAATAATTAGTCATTCCCTGCTGGAGTTGGGCTTTGGTAACTTCCCTGTAAGTGTCTTGGGATTCCTAGACAGATTTGGAGATGTATCAGAATGTCGTGGGGGCTGGGTAGGGAGTGATGCTCTGTCCCTAAGGGACTGCTCTGAGGCTATACCTCAGAGTAGGAACTAAATCAATTCTCTCTCAGACCATCCTCAATCAATTTAGAAACCAAAGGGATTATCAAGGCACTCCATATTTAGAGTGGGAAAATGCCAGAGGGACAGTTCAACTGTCAGGTTACTCTGAGCTCATACAATCTGTTTATCTAACACAACTGCCCTGCATTTTAAGAAATTTTTGAGATAAATGGTATGCCTTATGACTGAATTCTAGTATGAAAATTTTAGGTACAACAGCAGATAATCTTGGGAATCATGGAGGTCATCTAATTCATTTTGCTTATATACAGAACAAAAGAAATCTGGTTTAACTTTTATAGGACATTAAATTACTGTGGCATCCAAATTCATAATGAGAAATTTGTTCTAACTTTTTAAATAGTTAAACAAGAATAAGCAACACTGTACTTTAATTAGATATAAAATATTTTTTTGATTACAGTGTTTTTGGATTATTAGTTAAAACTTTTCACATAATATTTTAAGCCATTTTCATTTCAAGTAGATGTCAGATAAACATAACCAGTGTACTTTGTTCATTAAGAGCATGTTTCATAATCTTGTTGCACAGAGAAAGCTGAGGGGTGAACATCCATTAGCATTACCATCTTATATCTAATAAGATATATTTAACATAATAATTGAATATTGTGAGACTGTTAACCCCCATTCTCAGTAGTAGCTTTTTCTTAGATTGTGCTTTCTTTTGTTTGTTTTTTTGTTCTTTCTTTCTTTTTCTTTCTTTCTTTCTTTCTTTCTTTCTTTCTTTCTTTCTTTCTTTCTTTCTTTCATTATGTTATGTTAGTCACCATACAGTACTTCATTAGTTTTTGATGTAGTGTTCTTTCATGTCTTTGTTTCTTTGAATCTCTCTTTGGAAAGGCTACATAACTAAGAGCACAAGGTTAAAAACAAATTATTTGTCATTCGACTAAAATACTTTTGTTTGCTTATATTAGAACTTTAACACTTTAGATAACCATGAAATATGATAACATAATCTTAGTGAAATTAATAAGACTGTGCATGTTTCTATGATGAATAACAAAGTCAATATATTTTGTACAACTAATTTTACACATACATAATTGTTTTTAATATTATTAAAAACCCTAAAAAATGTAACAGTAGTCAATCCTAATACTTTAAAAACTACATTTTTAAAGAACAAAGATGAGAAATTAAAGTTTTCTTTTAGAAGATATCTTAAAAAGCTGTCACTGAGTCAAGGAAGTAATTTGATAAAGACAGCAGTTGACTAGAAATAGAAACTGCTGTTTAGCCCCTGGAATAAAGCCCTAGAAACAGTTACATAGCTACATTTTATAGACTTTACTGAGCTATTAAATTTATTGTTCAGAGTACGTTGATATATGCAAAAGAATCAGCAACTTTAACTATTTCTTGGAAGAAATGAACAATTATTTTATATTAAAATGAGAAAAAAATCACAGTTCATTTAAATTCATGGTACTGCCTAGGTAATTTTCATTATACCAATTTGCAAATATAATAACTCATCCCTGAAATCCCCTCGTCTGGCACTTCTCTCTTCTTAGCAAAATCTAATAGGGCAGAATTTCAGTTAAGTCTCATGTCATAATGATTTTTCTTCTTTTCTTACTCGGGGAAGATTTTTTTCTTAACCTACTTTAAGGCAGTCAGGAAAATAAGTGATTAAAGTACATCTAGTGATGCAGTGTCCTTAGTTTTGTAGCATAAGTTGCTTTCTTAAGTTAATCCAAAATATTCATTATAAATTTATTGTGAGGGGAGATACATGTCAAGATTGGCATACCATAACTCTAATATATGAAAAAACCATCTATCTTTCTTTTATAACTATTCTCATTTGTCCTCAAGCCCTTCATCTCACAAAGGGAGAGGAAAGCTTAATTTGTCAATTAAAGTAATTCCATTATTCCCTAGTCAATACTAATTTTTTAGAGGAGATTGACAAATACTTCAGGTCTTTTCTGTTCTTATCTTGGGAAATGGAGAAGAACCCATTCCCACATGGTGTTGAATGAGAGCCACATGCACGTTTGTTGTTCTTCCATTGAGGTGTTTCTCTTAATGGTCTCTGGACCACAAAGTTGGTGTGATTGCTCTCTTTAATCTGCTCATGATGGTCCATGTCTGGTGTGATTCTTGGTTTTTTCTTTGGCATGGTCAAGATGCAACGGTGGCCCCTTTCTCGTCTTAAGGTCTTGCTGGCAGTAGTTTCCTTGATTCGGGCTGAGACTCCAATTTGCTCATTTTCTTAGATGGTGTCTCCTATAAATGTTCTGTTACAGAATGCTTGTCTTCTTCCTGCAATAGTCTTTTTTTTTAAAAAAGATTTTATTTATTTGACAGAGATAGAGACAGCCAGCGAGAGAGGGAACACAAGCAGGGGGAGTGGGAGAGGAAGAAGCAGGCTCATAGCGGAGGAGCCTGATGTGGGGCTCAATCCCAGAACGCCGGGATCACGCCCTGAGCCGAAGGCAGACGCTTAACCTCTGTGCCACCCAGGCGCCCCTCTTCCTGCAATAGTCTTATTAGTGAGCTCACCAGCTAGAGCCCTCAGCCATTCTTCACACCTTCTCTGGGAGCTGCTGGGAGTTCTGCATCCTCTACATACCTGACATAGGCCAAAACACAGCATCCTGACTCTACTATATTTGCTTTACGTTAATGCACAGCTTCTTCAAGTTGGTCTCCTTCTAGAATCCCAAATGGGAATAAAGGCACAAACTTGCTTTTGGTTTCTCTGGCATTTTTGGGCTCTTCCTACCACTTTTCCTTAGATATGACCCTGGTGCTGAGGGTACTTTAGGAACAAAGCAGGAGATGGGAGGACACTTGTGAATAACCTCTTTTCCCTTTCTCTCTCAATTTGGTTCCTTTTCCCTTGGTCAAAAGGGCTTTATTCTTTCTCCTCTTATCTCATTGGGACTTTCAGTCAAATCCTTCTATTTTCTTAGGTGGATTTGCCCTCTCCTAACTGGGGCAGAAAACGCTTAAGAATTGCTAGGAAAGAAACCAAAAAGGAAAATGTATCAGTAGATATTTTAAAAATATCCTCATTATATTCCTCTTCATAATACCCCTGGAATTTCATATAATGCTATCCTTATTTTAGAAATAAGAGGCCAGTGAGAGAAATTAAGGACAGTCAGGAGCATACAGGACTGAAACTTCAAGTTTCCTTGCTTTAGAAACACATTATTCAGTGGCTATTTATCAGAGCCCCTACACTGTGTGTGAAGTTTTGAGAATATTAACAAGGCATAAAACATTGACCCCTGTCCTTCTAGTTAGGTAGTTAAGATTGATGTGTTGTTGATTAAAATGGCACATGAGTGTCCAATGAATCAACACTGTCATAGTTTGTAGACAGAGTGATTAATTCAGACTGGGCTGGTGAAAGAAAATTTTGTGAGGGGTTAAAATATAAGCTGCTCTTAGAAGTATGGATAGGATTCATACTGGAGTGGTGGAGGGAGGATGATGGTCTAAGGAAAAGACGTGACTGTAAGAAATGAATGGAGAAGGAAGATATAAAATTTATTTGAGAAACAAATAATTCATTTCTTTAGTCAATCACCTATGTAAGAAATGCTAGGGAAATAAGACTGGACAAGAGATTTGGTGATGTCATATCTTGAGACATGGCTAGGTTTGCCCTGATTAACAGGGCATTTGGGAAGAGTTATAACCTGAAACTAAATGTTGCCAAAGTGTAGGGACTCACACGCATGTCCTAAGAGAAACTGGTGGTGAGGTCACAGGGTTCCAAAGAGTGTGGAAACAGGTTGTTGTTTTTAACAAGGCTGAAGTGATGTGAGTAAATATGGAAGGGAGCCAGGGATCTTTACATGTGATTAGAGCTTAGAATTCAGAGGCTATAATACTTGCAGACTAGAAGGCTGCAGGGGAAATTGCTTAGTGGATGGAAAGCCTTCTGTCCAAAGAATGGCTCCAGTCCTGCGAGTAGCAAGAAGGAAGGCCCCATATCCCTGAGAGGATCACTAGGATAATAACACAGGCTTGATGAGCAGCAAGGGTCATTTACGCTCTCTGGGAATCTCATCCAATCTCAGGGTTTATTGATGACATGCAAATGTATGTGACTTGCTCGTGGCAGCACGGTTTATTGGCAAGGTTGGATTTTGGAGTCAGACAGACCTGGAATTCAGACAGGCTCAGTTGTGTTATTGGCTACTTGTGATCTGGGGCCAGTGACCTTAATATCCATTAAAAAATATCTTAAATGGAGACTAAACCTCATAATTAAAGAGTCATGTTGACAACTGCTGGTAGATGAGGTAATATATGTAGAGTGTCCAGCATATAAAAGACACCAAATAAGTATTAATTTTTCTTCCACTTACTGATACCACTTTCTTAGTCTCAAATGCTTAGAGTCTCCTTCATCTAGATGGCCACACAGCACCTTGGATAAAATGCTTGCTGTTGAATTCATTATCTCCACTCCCAATCCTGCTTTTCTTCCTCTTTTCTATTTGCATTTATGGCATACCATGCTCCCTGTTGTAAGCCTTTAACCCAGAGGCATCAGGGGTACAGAGCCAGGATTGGGGTGAGGCCAGGGATGTGAACTGTGCAAATGTGGGGTCAGAGTCTGTCTTTATTGAAATTTTTGATAGTTTCTGGCACAGCCACTGTAGAAAACAGTATGGACGTTCCTCAAAAAATTAAAAATAGAATAACCATATGATCCAGTAATTCCACTACTGGGTTTTTACCCAAAGAATGCAAAAACACGAATTCAAAAAGATATAGGCACCCCTATGTTTATTGCAGCATTATTTTCAATAGTCAGATTGGGAAGCAACCCAAGTAACCATCCACAGAGGAATGGATAAAGAAAGCATGGTAGATATATACAGTGGAATATTACTTAGCATAAAAAAGAATGAAATCTTGCCATTTTCAAGAACATGGATGGGCCTAGAGGGTATAATGCTAAGTGAAATAAGTCAGCCAGAGAAAGAAAATACCACATTATTTCACTCATATATGGAATTTAAGAAACAAAACAAATGGACAAAGAAAAAAAAAGAGACAAACCGAAACACAGACTCTTAACTATAGAGAACAAATGGATGGTTACCAGAGGGGTTGGGTGGGGGATGGGTGAATTAGGTGAAGAGAATTAAGAGTACACTCACTGGGATGAGCACTGAATAATGTATAGAATTGTTGAATCACTATGTTGTACACCTGAAACTAATATAACTAATATGTTGACCATACTGGAATTAAAATTTAAAAAATTAAAAATAAATAAATAAAAGATAAGTTTTATGGTATGTAAATTGTACCTCAATAAAGCTGTTTAAAATGTATAAAAAAGAAAAAAATTTTAAAAAAAGATTTTATTTATTTATTTGACAGAAAGAGAGGCAGTGAGAGAGGGAACGCAAGCAGGGGGAGTGGGAGAGGGAGAAGCAGGCTTCCCACTGAGCAGGGAGCCCGATTCAGGGCTCGATCCCAGAATGCTGGGATCAGGCCCTGAGCCAAAGGCAGATGCTTAACGACTGAGCCACCCAGGCGCCCCTAAAAAAGAAATTTTTGGTATTTTGTTGTTAATGCATTATTTTGCAATAATTTTTACTTAAAAATTATTTTAAGTAATTTTTAGTAATAATTTAAATAAATTAATAATTTAAATAAAAATAAGTTAAGTAATAATTAAATTTATTTTTAATTTTTACTTAAAAATTATTGCACTAAAATATTATTTATCTTGATTATTGAAGTTTGGTGCCTCCTTAGTTATGCATGAGTCGAGTGCCTCTCTTGCCTCACTCTAGTCTTGGCCCTGAAATGGTGCTTAACTTGTAGATATATTGTGTTTGTTTTACATTTTGTTCTTTAAAATTTGAATTACTTTGTCCACATTTAAAAATTAGGAGTTGTCAGATAAGAATACAAATGTATGGCTTTTTTTGAAAAATTCTAAAACCTGGCACCATTAGATCTGTATTTCCCACACCAGGAGTTGGATAGAGATGAATAAGTAGCTACTTTTTTATAAGAGGCCATGAACTCTCCAGTTTGCCACAGTTCCCTTTCTCTCCTTTTATGTACCTGTATGTTCTTATACCTTACCTTTGTACCCCATCTTTTTCTTCTCTCATTCCTATTATTTTCTTCCTTCCTTCCTTCCTTCCTTCCTTCCAGACTGACCATTTCATTCTACTTCAAGTTACTCTTCTGTACTTTTTCTGGTCAGCTTTTCTCCATGTTATGCTGCTTTATGTCCATAGGATCAAAGAAAAATAGAACTGGAAGAGAAGTCAGTCTCTTCCCCTTATTTATAGGCAGGAAAGCTGAAACATAAGAAGGATGAGGCTTTTCAAAGGTCATGTAATTAATAAAGGAAATTAGACCCAAGCCTGTCTTTGAAGATAAAACTTTACTACTTTAACCCCTTGTTAATATTTTTTAAAAAGCCTCTACTTTCTTCCTCCTCAACCCTGAAACTCTAACTCAACCACTGAACCTTTGTCATGGCAAATTTTTATTTAGAGTAAAATCATCATTGTTTAGTATTCTGTCCTTTGCCCCAGCATGCAACAATTTTGGCTAAAAATGCTGGGATACTGTGGGAAAGCAGACTAAGAGCCCCAGGGACAGGTGGTACAAGATAAAATGGGTGTGTTTTTGCTGTGATAAATGACAGAAGAAGAGGGGAAAAGAGAATGTAAGGGAACCCGCCTGACTCTGGGGGGCCTTTACCTCGAGGAAAGTCAAACTAGTTTGCTGAATTGCAACCAGGTCACACCTTTGCTGCCCTCTCCTCTTTTCTCCTTGAGATAACAGTTGAGAAAATTCCATAGGATGGGGAGAGTTTTCTTTCCTGTGTCATAGGTCTCAACTGGGATAGCATTGAATTGGGTACTTACTACGGGACCATCTTAGTCATGGAGACTGAGGCATATGTGAGAAGATAAGAAAGTGAAAAGTGATGTGTGTGATGGCAGGCTCTTGAAAGCCTCTTACATAACACTGCGGGAAGGTGAAGATCAGGACTTCTAATAGTTGTAGCCTGTCTGTACTGTCAGTATTTGTTAACAGAGATCAAAATCCAGGGCAGAGGGTGACCCCTCTACCTGACTGCCTAAGAGTTCATGGAGGAGGGTGTGATGGTCTTTACCAGTTATTCAAACACTAATCTAGGTATTGCTGTGCAGCTACTTAGTAGATGTGATTATAGTCTATAATCACTTGATTTTAAGTAAGGGAGATTATCCTAGATAATTTGTGTGGCTCTGATTCAATCAGCTGAAAGACCTTAAGAACAGAGCTGAATCTTCCCTAATAGGAAAAAAAATTGCCTGTGGACAGCAACTGCTCTCTTTCCTGAGAGTTCCAGCGTCTCTTTCCTGATGGCCTGCCTTGTGGGTTTCACACTTGCCCAGACAGCACCCACAATTGTGTGAGCCAATTTGTTGCAATAACTGTCTTATTATTTTTCTCCTACTGTTCTGTTTCACTTCACTGGTTGAATCCTGGGAAAGTGGGGAAGTAGAGAGGTATCTGAAGGGTTTTGTTCTGTGTATAGCATTGGCATCTTGAAGATGGTAGAGCTGAGTACTGGGGTGGAAAATACGAACATGTTTAGATGCCAAATCTTTGTCCAGATGCTTTTATAAAATCAGTGAAATGTTTCTCATTTGGAGGAAGTGGATCATACTGACTACTAACACTAAAATAAAATTTGATGGGGTGATAAGCATGTCTTATGTTCCAACTATACAGGATGATGTAGATTTTATAGTTTTTAGGCTTCAACAACTCAAGTTCCTGAAGTTAAATCAAGCTCATTTCCCAGTTCTGGATGTGAAGGACAAAATGTCAAGGAATTGCACATTTGGGAGATCAGAAATAGAGGTTGGTGAGTTTCACTGTACTTATCCTGGAGACCTCATTTTAGAATACAAGAAGTGCTTCTGTGAAACATGAATAATATTCAATCCTAATTGTCAAAGCATTTCTCAACAGAATGTTTCCTTTCTCTGGCCTCCTGCTTTTTGTCCAGGTCCCAGTCTTAGCTCACATTTATTTTACAGAAGAACGTCTCAATGTTCATCTTCTAGAGAGAAGAATGTTACTGAGCAGGGCTTAGGGCCTTAACTCGGGAAAACTAATTGGTATGTAAGCAGTGTGTTCTGCTTTTTGGCATAGTTGAGTTAACAGAGTTAGGTCTGTGTGACTCATGTCTCATTTCAGAATTTTAGCAGAAACAGCATCTAAAAAGAAACTATAGATAAAGAATAGAGAGATCAAAATTTAAAAAGGTAACCTTTAAAATGGATAGAAAATGTACTGAAATGATGAGAAAGATACTGACAATGTATTAACAAATGAATTAACCTCATATTTTATCAGAGGTTTGCTTTGGACCTCATTTAAGCAATGTTATGTGTAGAGCTAGAGTACCGAATGTCTTTTGTAATGTCTCTTAGAAATGTTTATAAAGAGCTATCAATCATATGTCTAAAGACAGTGCTTGAGTCTGTTATGATTTTGCGGAAGTACTACTCAATCTTTTATTGAATAATTTTATATTTCTATAGTGAATATGATTTTTTTGGACAATAGTTATATCAATAAGTCAGCACTTAGGGGCTTAATATAATTTCAAGTCAGAAAAAAACATAACGTTGTTTCAGATAGGATTAAGTTCAATTATACATAACAGAAAATCCAAAGCAACAGAGGTTTAAATAAAATAGAAGTTTGTTTCTTTCTCCAGTAAAAGATGTCTGGAGGCATGATGTCCATGGCTGGAATGGCCATTCCTCCATGATCAGGGAGCCAGGCACTTCTATGTTTCGGTTCCACTGTCTTGGAATATGGCTTCCACTGTCACTTCATGGTTTAAGATGGCTGCAGGTATGCCAGTCATCATGTTTGTGTTCTAAGCAACACAAAAGAAGGGAGGAGGACAAAAGGGGAGCGATTACCAGTTCAGTCAGAGCCCTTTAAGAAACCTCCATGGAATTCCACATAGCAATCCTTTTATCTTTCAGTGTTTAGCACTAAATCTCTTTGTATATTGAATGATAAGGAATTTGGGAACACTGTCATTTAGCTGGTGCATTACTGCCCTGAGTGAAGTAGGGCAACAATGAAAGAGGTAGAGAGCTAGCCATTGCTACCACACATCCCTATTTGAATGCACATTTTAAAAAAGGAAACAAATGATAAGTGCACTGTCTAAATTAGAAAGAGAACTGAGATCAGGATTCTTTTAAGTCTGACTTCTAACAGGATAATCATGTTCTCTATCAAGTTTGTTACCATTCACTGGAGCATTCTGATTTCTTGGTGGCCTTCTGAATAGCTTTGAAAGTTGGTATGGTATAACCAGGGCAGAGAGAAGAGAATGAGTTACTGGAGTAGACGTAGGAGTATATGTTTATGGTATGTGTATGTGTGAACGAAGGGCCTTTTGAGTGTGGAGATATGGACGGACTGGTGAGTGGCTGGCTGAAGAATGGAACCCTTCTTGCTATGCTAATGAACTAAAATGTTGGAGGTCCAATGTGTTTGGGAAATGAAATATTATGATTATACTAGACAAAGATTTGAAGGCACAACTTTCCTTCTCTTTTCCCTTTTGGGAGACTGTGCCTTTGTGATGCATTGTGATGCTTTATGTAATCTTCCATTCTCGTTTAGTCCAGAGCAGTGCATAGTCTCCTTTTGTGATTGAGTTAGATTTATATGGATCAAGCTGAGTGTTTTGGAATTTACACTGTCTTGGTGTTGGCTGAATGTTGGGGAGAAATATTTGAATCTGAGCTACCATGTTTGTGCCAAGATTTTGGAGATTCCAAAAGCCACCGGGGAACTTTTTCAGTGCTAATTGGAGCATGTAGCCTATCACAAGATTTCTAAGTCTCACAAGAAGACACTTAGATCATTAAATGAGGTCCCGGAGGAGATACATTTCTGAACTGGGGCAGAGATTGTGATTGCAATCTTTTTTTTTTTTAATTTATCTCATGAGGGGTTGGGGAGTGCGTGCATAAGCAGGGGGAGCAGCAGAGGGAGAGAGAGAAGCAGGTTCTCCACTGAGCAGGGACCCTGATATGGAACCCAATCCCAGGACACTTGGATCATGACCTGAGCCAAAGGTAGACACTTAAATGACTGAGCCACCCAGGTGCCCCTGTGATTGCAATATTTAGTACAGTTCCTTCCCCACCTTTATCTCATATGTTTAGTGGGCTGGAGATTGTGAAATGTGATAAGTGCTTGATGTGCACACAGCTAGCACCTCTTAGACTTCATCATACCACCAGACCTAGCATTGCTCTCTACTTTAGCCCAGGACCCTCGGGAGGGTATGCCTACTGGGGAATATGCTCGTAGTAATACTTAACCAATTGGTATACCATGTGGTTTCCTTTAATAGTTCTTTTTTGGAGATGTTTAAATTAAAGAGTGAATAACAATATTTCAAGGGTGGCACATGGTGTGTGTGATTTCCTAGGTTTGTCTTTATTATGGCATTCAAGTATACAAATTAGCTGTTTAACAATTAGTCGATAGCTCAGAGTCCTGCCTTCAGAACACATGAGAAATTTCGAAGTATTTTACTCACAGAAAGCTATCAAAGTTTTGAGGTGGCTAGTCTTATCAGAGGAAAGCTCTACTATTATTCTTAACAAACTTCATTAATTCTTATCCAGGGAATTTTTATCTACATCTTGTGTAATGATACCATGAAGCTCCTTAAATAAATTATGTGGGTAAATGAAAGATTTAAAAATTGATCAGCAGCATCTTTGGTCTATGCTTAGATTATTTTATGACCTCAAGATAAATATTTGCATGTGTTCTCATTTTGTAAATGGTCTACGTTTTCTCCAAGATGTTCTTGGGATTTTTGACAAAATTAGACAGAATATATTCAAAAGAAAATGAAATGAATACATAAATTTGTTGTCTGAAAGCCTAAGTTGAGACTACAAATGTTAAAAAAAAAAAGTAAATTCCTATAACAGGAGAAAACATAGTTTTATAGCAGAATTAGTTATAGAAATAGATTATAAAAACATAAGGATTGGGAGCTTAGATGCATAAACATAAAATTCAATGTCAGCCAAAATTTATGACTAAAAAGAAGGTTATTTTAATTGTGTCATAAAGAAAAGTTATTCACATTATTTTTTGTTATGCTTTTGCAAATGTTTAAAAAATGCCTCTATTAGAAGGGAGCTTGGGAGATGGTGGAGTAGCTCACTTCAGGGCACTCCAGGACCTCTTCTTCATAAAGTTACTACTTTCAAGAGCAGAAGACACAGCTGACTTTCTTAACACAGAAAAACACAGAGAGGCAGATAAAATGAGGAGACAGAAATTTTTCCCAAGTGAAAAGAACAAGATACGGCCACAGCCAGAGATTTAAGCAAAACAGATGTAAATAACATACCTGATAGAGAATTTAAAACAATGATCATAAGGATATTCACTGGACTTGAGAAAAGAGTGAAAGACATGAGTGAGACCCTTAACATAGAGATAAGGAGTAACATAGCAGAAGTAAAGGTTTTAATAAATGAAATAAAAAACATGCTTGGTGGAATGAACAGCAAGATAGAAGAAGCAGAGGAAGGAATTAGTGACCTAGAAGACAGAGTAATTGAAGCTAATCAAGCTGAACAAAAGAGAGAAAAGAATTACAAAATGAGACTGGACTTCAGGAACTCAGGGAATCCATCAAACATAGTAACAGCCATGTTATAGGAGTCCCAGAAGAAGAGAGAGAAAAGGAGGTAGAAAATTTATTTGAATAAATAAGAGCTGGGTGGCTCAGTTGGTTAAGTGTCTGGCTTTGGCTCAGGTCATTATCTCAGGGTCCTGGGATTGAGCCCTGCGTCAGGATCCCCACTCAACGGGAGTCTGCTTGTCCCTCTCCCTCCCCCCTCTGCCCCTCCCCACTACTTGTGCTCTCTCTCTCCTCTCTCTCAAATAAACAAATTATTAAAAAAAAAAAGCTGAAAACTTCCCTAATCTGGGGAAGGAAACAGATATCCAAATTCAGGAGGCACAGAGAACTCCCAACAAAATCAACAAAAGCAGGCCAACACCAAGACATATTGTAAATAAATTTGTAAAATATACTGATACAGAAAAAAAATTTAAAGGCAACAAGACAAAAGAAGTCAGTAACTTACAAGAGAAAACCCATAGGGTTAGCAGGAAATTTTCCTACAGAAACGTTGCAAGCTAAAAGGGAGTGGCATGATATATTTAAAGCGCTGAATGGGAAAAATCTGCAGCCAAGAATACTCTATCCAGCAAGGCTATCATTCAGAATAGAAGGAGAGATAAAGAGTTTCTCAGACAAACAAAAACTAAAGGAGTTCATGGTCACTAAATCAGCTTTGCAAGGAATATTAAAGGGGACTCTGAGTGTAAAGGAGAGACCAAAGGTGACAGTACAGAGGTGGGAAACACAAAAGCAGTAAAAATGAATATTTTTGTAAAAAATCAGTCAAGAAACTCACAAAAAAGCACATAAAATATAATAACATATACCTAAAATATGAGGTGGAGAGGAGAAAAGAATGGATTCAAACTTAAATGTTCATCAACTTAATATAGATTGCTATATGCAGAAGAGGTTATATACAAACCTAATGGTAACCATATATCAAAAACCACTAATAAATATGCAAAGAATAAAGAGAAAGAAATCCAAATATATCACTAAAGAAAATCAGCAAAACATGAAAGATTTACAAGAAAGAATCAGAGAAAATCTTCAGAAACAATCACAAAACAAGTAATAAAATGGCAATAAATACATATCTATTAATAATTACTTTGAATGTAAATGGACTAAACACTCCAATCAAAAGACATAGGGTGACAGAATGTATAAAAAATCAAGACATATCTATATGCTGCCTACAAGAGACTCATTTTAGTCCTAAAGACATCTGCAGATTGAATATGAGAGGATGGAGAAACATGTATCATGCAGATGGATGTCAAAAGAAAGCTAGAGGAGTGCCTGGGTGGCTCAGTTGTTAAGGGTCTGCCTTGGCTCAGGGCATGATCCTAGGGCCCTGGGATTGAGCCCCACATCGGGCTCCCTGCTCCACTGGGAGCCTGCTTCTTCCTCTCCCACTGCCCCTGCTTGTGTTCCCTTCCTCACTGGCTATCTCTCTCTCTGTGTCAAATAAATAAATAATCTTAAAAAAAAGAAAAACAAAAACAAAAGAAAGCCAGAGTAAAAATAGAAGAGGAAGGAAAACCTCCAAATTCATTCTATGAGGCCAGCATTACCCGGATACCAAAACCAGACACAGACACCATTAAAAAAGAGAACTACAGATCTTGGATACCAGTCCTTTATCTGTAGTGTCCTTTGCAAATATATTCTCCCATTCCGTGGGCTGCCTCTTAGGTTTTTTTGACTGTTTCCTTGGCTGTGCAGAAGCTTTTTATCCTGATGAAGTCCCATAAGTTCATTTTATCTTTTGTTTCTCTTGCCTTTGGAGATGTGTCATGAAAAAGGTTGCTCTGGCCGATGTCGTAGAGGTTGCTGCCTATGTTCTCCTCTAGAATTTTGATGGATTCCTGTCTCACATTGAGGTCTTTCATCCATTTGGAGTTTATTTTTGTGTATGGTGTGAGAGAGTGGTCAAGTTTCATTCTTTTGCATGTAGCTGTCCAATTTTCCCAGCACCATTTATTGAAGAGACTGTCTTTTTTCCACCGGATGTTTTTTCCTGCTTTATCAAAGATTAGTTGCCCAAAGAGCCGAGGGTCCATTTCTGGGTTCTCTATTCTGTTCCATTGGTCGATGTGTCTGTTTTTGTGCCAGTACCATGCTGTCTTTGTGATCACAGAGGATGTGGTCCATATATACAATGGAATATTACTCAGCCATCAAAAAGAATGATTTCTCAATATTTGCTGCAACATGGATGGGACTGGAGGAGATAATGCTAAGTGAAATAAGTCAAGCAGAGAAAGAAAATTATCATATTGTTTCACTCCTTTATGGAACATAAGAAGTAGGAAGATTGGTAGGAGAAGAAAGGGAAGAAGAAAGGCAGGATGTAAACAGAAGTGGGAATGAACCATGAGAGACTGTGGACTCTGAGAAACAAACCGAGGGCTTCAGAGGGGAGGGGGGTGGGGGATTGGCATAGGCTGGTGATGGGTATTAAGGAGGGCACATATTGCATGGTGCACTGTGTGTTATATGCAACTAATGAATCATGGAACTTTACATCAAAAACTATTGGTGTAATGTATGGTGACTAACATAATATAATAAAAAATATTTAAAAAAAAGAGAACTACAGACCAATATCCCTGATGAACATAGATTCAAAAAGTCTGAACAAAATACTAGCAAACTGAATTCCACAATATGTTAAAAAGTCATTCACCATGATCAAGTGGGATTTATTCCTGGATTGCTAGAGTGGTTCAATATTTGCAAATCAGTCAATGTTTCACATCATATCAATAAGGGAAAGGAAAAGAACCATATGATCATTTCGATAGTTGCAGAAAAAGCATTTGACAAAGTACAACATCCATTCATGATAAAAACCCTCAACAAAGTAAGTTTAGAGGGAACATACCTCAACACAATAGAGGCTGTATATGAAAAGCCCACAGCTAGCTTCATCCTTAAGGGGAATAAACGGGGAGCTTTTCCCATAAGGTTGGGAACAAGACAAAGGTGTCTGGAAGTCCTAGCCATAGCGATCAGACAAGAAAAAAGAAGTACCAATACAGATTGGTAAGGAAGAAGTAAAACTTTCACTATTGCAGATGATGTGATACTCTATGTAGAAAACCTGAAAGACTCCACCAAAAATTGCTAATACTGATAAATGAATTCAAGGAAGTCTGAGGATACAAAATCAATGTACAGAAATCTGTTGCAGGGGCGCCTGGGTGGCTCAGTCGTTAAGCGTCTGCCTTCGGCTCAGGGCATGATCCCAGGGTCCTGGGATCGAGCCCTGCATCCTGCTCCGCTGGGAGCCTCCTTCTTCATCTCCCACTCCCTCTGCTTGTGTTCCCTCTTTCACTGGCTGTCTCTCTCTGTCAAATAAATAAATAAAATCTTAAAAAAAAAGAAATCTGTTGCATTTCTATACACTAATAATAAACCAGTAGAAGGGGAAATTAAGAAAACTATCCCATTTACAATTGCACCAAAAATAATAAGATACCTAGGAATAAACCTCCCAAGGAGACAAGAGACCTGTACTCTGAAAACTACATAACACTAATGAAAGAAATTGAAGACAACACAAAGAAATGGAAAGACATTTCATGCTCATGGATTGGAAGAACAAATATTGTTAAGGTGCCTATATTACCCAAAGCAATCTACACATTTAATGCAATTCCTATCAAAATACAACAGCATTTTTTCCACGGAACTAGAACAAATAATTCTAAAATTTGTATGAAACCACAAAAGACCCTGAGTAGCCAAAGCAATCTTCAAAAAGAAAAAAACAAAGCTGAAGACATTCTGGCCTTCAAGTTATATTACAAAGCTGTAGTAATCAAAACAGGATGGGACTGGCACAAAAATAGACACATAAATCAATAGAACAGAACAGAAAATCCAGAAATAAACCCACAATTATATGGTCAATTAATCTTGGACAAAGCAGCAAAGAATATCCAATGAGAAAAAGACACTTTCTTCAACAAATGGTGTTGGGAAAACTGGACAGCAACATGCAAAAGAAACAAACTTGACAACTTTCGTACACCGCACACAAAAATAAATTCAAAATGGATTAAAGACCTAAATGTGAGACCTAAAACCATAAAAATCCTAGAAGGGAACACAGGCAGTAGCTTCTTTGACATCAATCATAGCAACTTCTTTCTACATTTTTCTCTTGAGGCAAGAGAAACAAAAGGAAAAATAAACTATTGGAACAATGTCAAAATTAAAAGCTTTTGCACAACAAAGGAAACAGTCAACACAACGAAAAGGCAACTGATGGAATGGGAGAAGATATTTGCAAATGATGTATCCAATAAAGTACTAGTATCCAAAATATATAAAGTGTACAGCTCAATACCCAAAAAGCAAATAATCCAATTAAAAAATGGGCAGAAGACATGAACAGACATTTCTCCAAAGAAGATATCCAGATGGCCAACAGACATGGAAAGATGCTCATCATCACTTATCATCAGGGACAGGCAAATCAAAACTACAATGAGATATTATTTCATACCTGTCAGAATGGCTAAAATTAACAACACAACAAACAACAGGTATTGGCAAGGATGTGGAGAAAAAGGAATACTTGTGCACTCGTGGTAGGAATGCAAACTGGTGCAGCCACTGTGGAAAACAGTATGGAGTTTCTTCAAAAGTTAAAGATAGAACTACCCTATGATCCAGCAATCGCACTACTGGTTATTTACCCAAAGAATACAAAAATACTAATTCATATATATATTCATATATATGTGTGTATATATATATATCTGTGTATACATATACACACACACAGACACACAGACACATACACACACACACACGTATGCTTATTGTGATGAACACAGGGTGATGTATGGAAGTGTTAAATTACTGTATTGTACACTTGAAACTAATATAACACTGTAAGCTAAGTAACTGAAATTAAAATAAAAACTTGAAAAAAATGCCCCTATTACTAGGATAGAGCATGGTGAAGGGGATATTTATGTCATTTACAATGTCATATTATGATGTATATTTATTTCATTTAGCTTTGATTTAACCTGTGGTATGTACATTTATATATGTGCATATACACACATATATATGTGCATATACATACATGTGTGTATGTGTATATGTATATATCTTTCCATATATGTTTGTGTGTATATACTTGTGTTATGTGTAGAAATATAGTTCTGAATGTTCCTTTTATAAGTTCTCTTAGAAATGTTTATAAAGAGCTACAAATCATATGTCTAAAGTCAGTGCTTGAGTCTGTTGTGATTTTCAAGAAGTACTGCTCAATTTTCATTTCTAAGAAATATAAAAGAAACAGACATTCAGAACTCCAGCTCTATACATGTATATGTATACACACATGTGCATATATATATATCTTCTTATAATAATTAGGTTTGCTATAAATGGGTTTTTATTACAGTTCTGTGTGTGGGTGTGTGTGGTAAGAACACTTGACATGAGATCTGCCCTCTTAAAAAAGTTTTAAAGTGTATAATACAGTATTGTAAACTATAGGCACAATGTTGTACACATTTCTAGAATTTACTCATCTTGCATAACTGAGACTTTATACTTGCTGAACAGCAACTCTCATTGCCCCCTCCCTCAGAACCTTGGAAACCAGAATTCTACTCTCTGCTACTATGAGTTTGACTATTTTAGATATCTCATATAAATGGAATCATGCATTATTTGTCCTTTTGCAGCTGGCTTATTTTACTTAACATAATGTCCTCAAGGTTCATTTATGTAACTGCATATGGTAACATTTCCTTTTTTATATAAAGGCCAATAAATATTCCATTCTGTGTATATACCACATTTTCTTTATCTAGTCATTTGTCAGTGGACATTTAGCTTCTTTCTACATCTTGGCTATTGTGAATGATTGCATTGAGTGAGAGTGCAAATATCTCTTCAGGACCTATATTTCAATTCTTCTAAATTATTAATGCTAAATCATTTGGTAGCTTTATTTAAAAAATTTTTAGGAACCTCCATAGTGGCTAAACCTTTTTAAATTTCCACCAACAGGTTACAAGAGTTCCAATTTCTTCATATTCTTGCCAATGCTTGGTATCCTTTTTTTTCTTTTTTATAGCAGTCATTCTAACAAATGTGAGGTGATATCTAATTATGGTTTTGATTTGCATTTCCCTGATAATTAATGATGTTGAATGTTTTTTCATATACCTGTTAGTCATGTGTATATCTTCTTTGGGGAAATGTCTATTCAAGTCCTTTGCCCATTTTTCCATCTAGTTATTTCTGTTTGTTTCCTATTGAGTTATATGAGTTCCTTATATATTTGGATATTCGCCCCTTATCAGATATATGGTTTGTAAATATTTTCTCCCATTCTGTAGGTGCCTTTTTACTCTGTTGATTGTTTTGTTTGCTGTACAGAAACTCTGTAGTTTGATGTAGCCCCACTTGTCTATTTTTGCTTTTTTTTTTTTTTTTGCCAGTGTTTTTAGTGTCGTATTCAAGAAATCATTGTTAAGGCCAATATCCTGAAGCTTTTCCCCTATGTTTTATTCTAGGTGTTTTACAGTTCCAGGTCTTACATTTAGCTCTTTTTTCCATTTTGAATTGATTTTTGTATACGGTGTGATGGGGTTAAGGGCAAGCTACCCAAAAATATGCCACTTTGGCATATTATTTTTTTTTAAGATTTATTTATTTATTTGAGAGAGAGAGCTTGAGCAGGAGGAGCAGAGGGAGAGGGAGAGAGAATCTCAAGCAGACTCTGCACTAAGTATGGAGCCTGATGCAGGGCTCAATCCCAGGACCCTGAGATCATGACCTGAGCTGAAACCAAGAGTTGGATGCTAAACTGACTCTGCCACTCAGGTACCCTTGGCATATTGATTATTTTGAATTAAAGTTACTTAAGAAACAGTTGGTGCAAGAAAAATGCACTGGCCCTTCTTTGTCCTCCTGAAAGTAGGAAATAAATTTCTCATCTGGAGGGTACCATCCTTGAGGAGAAAGAAAGATATCTTTTTTTTTTTTAAAGATTTTATTTTTATTTATTCGACAGAGATAGAGACAGCCAGCGAGAGAGGGAACACAAGCAGGGGGAGTGGGAGAGGAAGAAGCAGGCTCATAGCAGAGGAGCCTGATGTGGGGCTCGATCCCATAATGCCGGGATCACGCCCTGAGCCGAAGGCAGACGCTTAACCGCTGTGCCACCCAGGCGCCCCAAGAAAGATATCTTTATCATCAAAGATAGGTAGTTCAGGGCTGAGAAGGCTGTATAAACAATCCTGTTACTTCACTGATTTACTACCCCAAGCCCAAACTTTTTTGTCTTGTCAATTTTTCAAAAATTCATTATTTCTTTGTCCAAAAGGTATGAAAGCTTTCTGCTTTGGTCACTTCTTTGAGTCATATTTTTATGAGCCCCTGTGCATATGAAATTAAATCTATTTTTTACTCTTAATCTATCTTATATCAATGTAATTACTAGGCCAGCCAAGGAACCTAGAAGGAAAGGAGAAAGTTTTCCTCCTTTATAGGTATAAGATAGGGGTCCAGTTTCATTCTTTTGCATGTGGATAAACAGTTTTCCCCACACCATTCGTTTGAGAGACTATCCTTTCCTTATTATGTATTTTTGGTACCCTGTTGAAGATCATTTGACTCTACATATTTGGTTTATTTTTCTATTCTGTGCCAGTGGTCTGCATGTCTATCCTTATGCCAGCACTATACAGTTCTGATTGCTATAGCTTTTTCTTTTTTTTAAAGATTTTATTTATTTATTCAACAGAGATAGAGACAGCCAGCAAGAGAGGGAACACAAGCAAGGGAAGTGAGAGAGGAAGAAGCAGGCTCATCGCGGAGGAACCTGATGCGGGGCTCGATCCCAGAACGCTGGGATCACGCCCTGAGCCGAAGGCAGACGCTTAACTGCTGTGCCACCCAGGCGCCCCTGATTGCTATAGCTTTTTAATATATTTTAAAATCAGAAAGTATAATGCTTCCACCTTTGTTTTTGTTTCTCAAGATTTTTTTGACTATTTGGGGTTCTTTGTGGTTCCCATATGAATTTTAGATTGCATATGTTGAAAACCTTAAAACTGCACAAAAAATTGTTAGAACTAATAAATGAGTTTATTAAAGTTGCAGGGTACAAAACCAACACAAAAATCAGTTGTGTTTCTATACACTGACAATGAACCATTTGAAAAGGAAATTAAAAGACAATCCCATTTACAGTAGTACCAAAAAGAATAAAATACTTTGGAATAAACTTACCAAAGAAGGCTAAAGACTTGTATACTGAAATTTGTAAAATATAGATGAAAGAAATCTAAAAAGACATAGAGAAATGGGAAGACGTATTGTGTTCATGGATTGGCAAACACAACCTACAGATTCAGTGCAATTCAGATCAAAATCCCAATGACATTTTTTTTACAAAAATAGAAAAGAGAATCCTAAAATGTATTACAGTTCTGAAGTGCCATTTCTCAATTATAGGTTATCTTGCAGTTTTTGTACTCTAGTGGTGAGATTTCTCTTCTCTGGAGCTATTACTGTAGTATACATTCAGTATCATGGTGGTGGCAGGGTATTTCAGTTGCTCATTGGGACTGGAGAACATTTTTAGAAAAATTAATCACAAATTACTTACAATGAAAAATACACTGAGGTGTCTGGCTGGCTCAGTAGGAAGAGCATGTGACTCTTGATCTTGGAGTCATGAGTTTGAGCCCCACCTTGGCTGTAGACATTACTTAAAAAAATACCAACTTTCTTTAAATTGCTAAAACTTAAGTATTAAATAAATTCCAAAACTTTAAAGTATTGTAGAGCAACTTGCTGAGTCAAAACAAAGTTCCTGATATATATAGATGTTCTTTCTCATGTAATATTTGGTATTCTTTCTCTCTTCCTTTCTTTTTACTATATACGTTAAAAGCTTTATTTCCTCTCTATCCTCTGTGAATCCTAAATTGGCCTCAAATGCCAGGTAGCTTTTCCTTCAGGGCTGAATTCTGGATGTTTGTTTGTTTGTTTGTTTAACCTTAGGTAATAATCCACCTTACTGATTTCAAAGAAATTGTAATATATTCTTCAATTCCTGGAGATTAAAAAAAAAACCAACAAAACCAACCTTTAGGAAAACTTTTTCCAGTTATAGATGTAATCTTTTTTTTTTTTTTACTCTTTGAGAATAATTCTGGTGGGGGAGAAACTCTGAGACTGATACACTCTAAATCCTCCCAATTCTTGTTTTACTTCCTGAGGGACAATAACTGAGAGTAATGTTTTGTAACTCTTTCCTAGTTTACTCAACAGCTACACTTAAGGCACTCAGAAAATGATTTTTTCAAGTGAAGAATCCATGAAAAACAAAAACAAAAACAACCAACCGGGGATGTAAGCATTGTATACAAAAATGCACATCCACATACCCATAGTCTTACCCAGGGTTATGGAGATTGAATGACATACCTTATCCTTAGGTGACAAAGAAGCTAAGACCAAACAAACAAACAAACAAACAAACAAAAAAACCCAAAACAAAACACAACAAAAAACACCCCCCAAAAATACCAAACAACGAAAAAGCAAAAGACAAAAAAACTACTTTCTTAATTCATGTCCCAGTCTTGTTTGGTGTATATTGAAGAAGATAAATGCATTTTTTAAAGAGTTTTACCAGTTGGGCTCTTCTTGACACTAGAGAAAAAATAAGATTAACATTTCAGAAGGGATTTAGATTAGCCAGGGGTAGACGACTTTAAGAATTCTCAGAAATTTGTCATTAGAACTAATTATTGTTCAAGGAAGTACAATCTCTACTAGATATGTTTCAGAACATCAGCAACTATAATTTATTTTGCATCATTTACATGGAAACCTGGGCAAATGAATTAAATGATCTTCTGATGGTTTATACTAACATGAATATGTAATTTCTACATTGATATACTGAGTGTTTATTTTCATTACTAAATCAGAGCTCTGCTTATAAAACACCATCACCTTTGTATTCCAATAATCAGTAATTGGAATAAGAAATTAGAAATTGTCCCAATGGGACTATGATCATTATTCAAACGTAGTTGTTCTCTATTTAGAGAAGATAAGCATTTGAGAATTATTTTTGCTACAAACAAGTTCTACTAACAAAATCATTCTTAATGATTACTTTGTAATATAAAATAGTGTCATTAAATAAATAGATGATGGAAATTTTTAAAAAATCTGTTCTTTCCAACTGTTGTATAATCAACTTTTGCTTATTCACATTCACAAGTAAGAATAGTAGCAGCCTTCTATCATTTAGATGAGAATTTGCAATGCATCAAATTATTTTATTTGCAGGATCATGCCTATCTTTCTCTTTGATTTGCTTAGATGGAAATTAAAATTAGCTTGCATTTCCTGGATATATGAAAACTCTTATTAGGGAAGAACAACTCAGAAGCATGCTCAAAGGCAGAGAAGAATTAAAAGTTGATTTAAAAATCATCTGGGCATAATAAAGCATCTTGTTTAGGAGACTCAGTGACAGCATTTTTATGTTTTGTTTCATGCACCTTGTTAGGATGTTTATTTCAGGCCATTTACAATTCCAGAAATAAATGCAGGGCAGGCATTTTATGTTGGACAAGTAACAATTGGTGATTTGGATTAGAATGTCCTAGAGCTCCCAAGAACTTTTCAAACCTATATTTTACCTTTGATTCTCTCTTCTTTTCTTCATCTCTCCATTCCTTCTTATTATTCTCCCAGGCTATTTTTACCTGCCTTAATAAACCTGATAATGGTTTGAACTTCAAGTTTTCAAAATAGAGTCATTTAGACTAGGTTATAAGAAAGGAGAAATCTGAGCAATTTAAACTTTAATTCATCTTATAATTACTTAAATGAAAACAGCTCCATTACATAAATTTCCGTATACGCATTTCAAAATTCTTTCTTTCAAGGTACTCTTGGTACTTATGCTTGGTGAAAAGTATTTCCCTTTCCCTTGTTACATGAGATGCTTGCTATTTCGTATTTGTTAGGAATCCATGGTACAAGAGACACTGAACAAAAGGCAGAGGAAGATATAGCCTTTGATCTAATACTGCCCATAGACTTCCTCCAAACAGCATCATGAGTAGAAAAACCCACAACATTTTCTCTGTACTGCCCATAGACTTCTCCCAAACAGCATCGTGAGTACATATTCCTCATAAGTTCATTTGATGGGCTGGAAAACAGAACAAAGACAGGTCATAATAACATGACAAGTCACCACCACCATTGCACTCTATCTACTTCGTTACAAGTCACTAAGTTTTTATATTTTCACATTTGTAAGATTGGGATACGTTCACTTGGGTAGTTCCTTTTTTTTTCTTTTTTTACCTGAAAAGCTATTATTAAATTGATGTTTCCTTTATAATCCATATAACTTTAGGATTAAAGAAATATGTCATCTTAAACATACTAAGAGGAAAACAAGCCAGAAGAAAGCAAAAAAAAAGCAAAACTAAACAGCCCTCTTAGAAGTTTAAAGTCTTGCATGGGCAGGCTTAGAAAATAGTGTCATGATCATAGCACAGCTTTAGCTTAGAGATATGCAGGAATTGATTGAGTGAAAAACATTTTTTCTTAATTCAGTTGGCATTTATTAGATGCTAGTAATATGCCAGGCTCTATGCTAAGCACCGGTCTTATAAAGATGATTAAGAGGAAGCCTGTGTATTCTGAAATAAAACTTAAGGTTTTTGTGTAAAAAATTGCCTCTGTTTTCTAACTATATAAAGTTACTGCACATTAAATGAAAGACACACTTTAAAAAATTTGAAAGAACATAGCAAAAGCAATTTAACGGGGCATAATAAAATGTAAGCCAACTATGGGGTGCTCTTTAGCCTAGAATCAGTCATGAGTTTAACAGTAATGGATTTATGACTCATTAGGACTAAGAGAGGTTGTAATTTTAAAAGGAACATGATATTTAGGTGACAGTTTAAAAGGCATTAAATTACTGTGTTCAACATTATATTTCACAAATCTTTAAAAGGGCAACAAAAATATTTGTAACAATGTGACTTGCTTTGCTCATTTTTCTTATTTGTAACAACTTTTAATTGTTATTATGCTAGTGAATTATCTTGTATTAACGACTATTTCAATATAAAACTTCAGAACGACTTTAAAAGAAGTTATTCTTATGGACTTTAGTCTATATATTTAAAATGTGTTTATTGCTCTTTTTCCTGTTTTGGGTGTTTGCTTTAATATAAAGTCTTATAAATAACCATGAGTTATATGAAATGAAGTCTCCAACAGTGATGACTTGATAAAGTAAGGTTTGACAGCCAGTTAAATTTATTCAAAGTGTAGGTTGGGAGTATTAAAAAGGCTCACATTCTTTACATCTCAAATCTGGCCTAGTGAGAGAACCCAAGTATAAAATGAAGGATGGGACTGTTTGATCGGTGGTCGTGTATGGGAGTCCAACCATGAGAGGCAGAAGGCCAAGGGAAGAATCAGTAATGTGTATAGAGGGTTTCTTGTGTGGCTGACCCCTAAGAAGGAGCCTCTGTCCACTTAGTGCATTTACATGGGGCCATTTTGGGCTGGACCAAGGTCAAGTCTATAAAACTACACAGTATTCCTGAACTTACTGTGATATGGATTGAGAGACCAGTGACTTCTACTTTTAGTTCTATGGTTTTCCAAAATATTCCATCAGGCTAGGGTTTGTTACAAGTACAGAAAACGGCTGGTTCTCCTTTTGCCTTTAGGGTAGGTTGTTGTTTGGTTAGGGTGGTACTTTCTGTCAGCAGATACACGTGAAAAAATAAGCCTGTCTTGGAGCGCCTGTGTGGCTCAATCAGTTAAGTGACCAGCTCTTGATTTTGGCTCAGGTCATGATCTCAGGGTCCCTCCTCAGCGGGGACTCTGCTCGAGGATTTCTCTCCCTCTCTTTCTGCCCCTCCCCCGCTTGTGTGTGCATGTGCTTGCTCTCTCTCTCTCTCAAATAAATAAGTAAATCTTTAAAAAAAATAAGCCTGCCTCAGAGAAGGCATAGTGGGTGACCTTTATGTTCATTCAGTCTTTTCGGGGTCAGCAGGAAGCAGGTGGTGAGGCTGCATTGTGCTGGTTTTTCTCTGTTATACGAAAGGTCCAAATGCTGTATCTGAAGAGGTCAGATGTGGGACCTGAAGTGACACCAAAGAACCAACAGCTTAGAACGAGGACAAGGGTGTTAAAGTAGTTAGAAGGAGGGTAGGGGAAAGAGGTGTGCAAGTCTGTCTCAAATGCTAGTGGTTTGTTGCTCTTTTGAGGCTGGAGGACAAGAATTCAATGAGACTTTCTATTTCAGACACCTTGCAAAACACAAAAGGTCTTGATAAAGATCAGGTTAAATTCTTTCCTACTGTCTCTCACCTTTTTGAGTTTTCCATGTTTCCCATGCATGCTAAATGCAGATTTTCAATCTGGCAGTAACAGTTATCTTTATGTCTATGTCTGTCTCTAGCTACATTTATATCTCTACATATATGACTTTACACTTTTTTTTTTTTTGAGGTAAAACAAAGGAGACTTTTTGTTTTGGGAATGTGAATAAGATCTTAATGTTTGGACAGAGGGGCTGAAAATAGACCTAGTGTGTTATTTAGGCAAGGATGATGATTTATGGAAGTCTCACTAAAGTATTTTGGAGTCAAAGTGTATCCCAGGAAACACTCTAGAATGTTATTCAAAGAAGTTAATGATAATACATTTAAAAAGTGTCTAAATTATTTAGGAGAAAATAGTATCTCCCTGGTAATTCTGTGGCAGCTGTACCCTGTGAACTGCTGTTTATGTTTCTTTAAATAGCAACACTATTGAAAAGAGATTCGAAGTTACAAATTAACTCTGCCATTTTATAGTATTTTGACTATATGCAATATTCAAATGTATAAATTAGAAAAGAATGATACAAAGATATTAATGCACGGGATAAGGTTTAAAGGTAGCAACCTCTTGTGATTGATATAGTTAACTTTTGTTTTTTAAAAAATTGTGGTGAAATATACATAACATAATACGTATCATTTTAACCATTTGTAAGTATATAATTTAGTGCAAATACTTTCACAATGTTTGATGTTATATTCTGAAAATCAAAACTTTGTAACTGTTGCCTCCAAATCAAAATTTCATGCCTCTAACTACTGGTAGAAGGAAAAGATGGAACAGTAAGATTAAAAAAAAAAGGGGAGGAAGATGGTGGAATAAGCAAAGTTGATTAAAATTAAGATTTTTTTTTTTACTGACACTGTAGTTTTTCTATTTTTTGATTGGTTTCATAAAGTCATAAAGCACTATCCTAAAATCAGATGGAGTGAAAAGCAATTACATTTTGTAGATATAAAAGCCTTTCTGAATTTGATATTCCTTCACTTTTCTGACTAAGCTCTTGGTTAGCACAATGTTACAATAACACATTAGAAATATGGTATGTTTAAAAGAAGATTTCATAGTTGTACCAAAACTCATTTAACAATTTTGGGCTTTAACCCTGGAAGATACATTAATGATCACTTGGTCTGAATCCCTCATTTATAACTGAGGAAAATGAAGTCTATAAGGATTTATCTGTCTACCCATCTCTCTGCCTAGAGCGTCCTTTGTTCCAAAAAAGCATTTTTAAGTGGTTTATAAGGATACATAAAAAATAGAAAGATAACAAATTGGAAGTAGGTGAAAAAGGCAAGGGGGGAAAAGGAGAAAGATCATAGAAAGAGGACTGAAATTAACTCAGAAATATACATTATTAAATCCTAGGTGTTTGATGGGCATAAGCCTCGGACTAGACTGTAATTGTTCTACTGGTCAATGTACAGAAGGAATTCTGATTACTTAAGCAATTCAGTTCCTCCAAAGATAAAAAAAAATCAAATTGTTCAGAAGATGGACCACTATTTATAACATAAGAAAGAAATGTCTCCTGAGCGTCTTATGAAGAGAATACATTTTCTAAATCAGCAACGTCTTCGAAGATTTCACTGCAGGAGACAGAACAACAAATTCCTGTTTTTTTTTTTTTAAGGATTTTATTTATTGGAGAGAGAGAGAGAGATAGTGAGAGAGAGCAGGAGCAGGGAGTAGAGGGAGAAGTAGGCTTCCTGCTCAGCAGGGAGCCTGATACAGGATTCGATCCCAGGGCCCTGGGATTACACCTGAGCCAAAGGCAGACGCTTAACCAGCTGAGCCACCCAGGCACCACAGATTCCTGTTTTTCATGGCATCTCTTACTGCAAGCTGATTGGGTCTCACCTGGTGCAATTCAGTAAAAGGTCTGAATGATAGGAATCCTTGTCCTTCAGTCTTGGGAAGGACACTGGGGTGTCAAGTTCCATTCAGGGCAGCTGGAGCTTCGTTCTCATTCTGCCATCAGAGGCTTACTACTTTTCCAGGTAGTTGAAAAGGGAGCTATATGGCATTATGAGACCAGAACTCGCTTTCCTCTAAGTCAGTAATTTGCAGACATATTTTGGGCATGTGAATCTTCTGGCGTGCTTGTTAGTAATTCTCATTTCTCTACCTCATGTTTGTTGATTCAGATTTAGCAAGTCTAGGTGGGGCCCAGGAATCTGCATGTATGAGGAGTTGTGCTTCGGAAATGCTGGATCATCTTTTCCTAGAAGGGGTATTGGCCACTTGATCCTTTAAGGGTGGGATATTTATACTTCAACCAAAGTCTTTATAGGATGTTTTTCCTCCTTGTTTTCTGCCTTCACACCTTCCTCCTCTTTCTCTAGTTCCATATTTAAATAATTGCTGGTTTCAGAGCTGAATTGAGAATTATCTCTGGTTGAAACTGAGATGTATTGACATGTGGTGTTGAACATCTTTTCATATGCTTATTTGCCATCTGTTGGGGTATCTGTTCAGATTTTTGTCCAATTTTTAATTGGGTTATTCAATTCCTTATTGTTGAATTATGAGTTCTTTGTATATTTTAGGTAGTTGTCCTTTATTAGATATATGCTTTACAAATATTTTCTGCCAGTCTGTGGTTTGTCTTGTCATTCTCTTGATAGAACAAGTACTTCTTAAATGGGCCACATAGAATCACACAGAGTATTTTAAAAAGATACTGATTCTTTGGGCCCACAGATTATGATATAATTAGCATAGGGACTGGGAATCAGAATTTTTCAAAAACCTCTTTAGAGGATTCTCATGTAGTTCAAGTTTGAGATGCAGTGCTCTAGAACACTGTTCCTTAAATTTGGGTGTACAGTGTAATCACATGAGATGGTTTTTTTTTTTGGTATTGATTTTTAAATACTGGTGCTTGAATCTTACCTCCAGGGAATCTGATTTGATTGGCATGTGGTTCCTCCAAAGATAAAAGTGAGTCAAAGTTTCAGAACCACTGCCCTAGAATGAACTCTTCATCAATGCCAGAGCTGTCCTTAACACAAACAGTGTCTCTGAGAATTACAAAAACAAAACAAAACGAAAACCTAATAAGTGGAAGAATTAGTAAAAATATGCCTGTTTCTCAGCCCATGCCACAGTATATGTTTAGGGAGCAGAGTGTGAGCTCTTTAGCCAAGTTATGCTTTGAGTTCACACAGTCACAAAATTACCAAAGTCATAGACCCTGGGTAGTGAAGACAAGATAATATCATCTCTTGGTGATAGTACAAAATCATTTCCATGTGGTAAACAGCCTTTCCCATACCCCATGTGACAAGAACAGAAACGCCTTAGACAGTACCACTTGGCTTCTTCCTTTCCAACTTGGAGGAAATTCAAAGGACACACCGTCCATCTGGGGGACTGTGTGCAATAGAGGATGTGTTGGGCTGAGAGGACAGGGGGAGATATGATGGACAGGCAAATAGCAGGGACCTGTTCACAGGGAAGAACAGGAGGCTCTCAGGGATGATGCGGTGCCAGAAAATATGAAGTAATTGGTAATTTTGAAGGAAGAAAATAAAGCTGGAAATTAGCTTTGGGGATTGCTTTCTTAAATGCTGCATGATTTACAACCTAGACTACATGGATTATGGGTTTATGAGCATTGCATTGTTGTAGAAAGATGAAAAAAATTAAAGAAAAGATCCCAGATCTCTAACCCTTCTCAGGGAGCTATCACTTGATGAAGGAATTAGGTGTCATCAACTTATTATATATGTAAAGAATATGGAACCCAGAGGTGGTAACTGACTCATCATGTGGTAGAGCCAAAGCCAGAGATTAGATACAGTGTGTCCCACTTCCCCCCCGCCCCCACAGAAGCCCAGCCTTTCCTACTATACCTTGTTGTGTTTCCTACATAGTAACGGTTACTGCTTATTGAGAAATAACTTCCTATTCTAGGCTGGACAGTCACTAGAATCACTTTCACTAGCACGTCCAGTCTCTATCCCTGTTTTTCTCCAGCTTCTGTTAAGGCACAAGAGACACCTTCTCTCCTCTTCTTCTGGTCTGTGGCCAGACCTCCACTAGAATAAAATTCTTGGCTTCTGTTCCTGCCTGTGCTCCTTTTATGAGACAAGGAATGACTTATACCTAAATGATGAATTTTGGAAGAGTCTCTAAGCATGCTTAGCTTCTTCTAGATCCTTTTTGGGATTTGCCTGCTTGCAGAGACAACGTACACTCAGTTGTTTCTGAACTCTGAACTCTGCCTGCCTATGGAGAGCACACATTCTGCTGCACTCCTTGAAGTGAAGGGGGAAGTCCCACATTGTTTAGCACTCCCTAAATTTTTGGCCATCCTGCAAACCAGCTTTTATCATTAAAGGTTGTTATATATTGTTCCCTGTCTTACCAAAAATTAAAAATAGTCCCCAATGCTGAATCAGTGCTTAAATATGGGTTCTCTGCTTCTTTACTCAGTTAGCCAAGTGTGGCTAGAAGGAAATCATAAGTCAATACACTACTATTGTAAATTCACAATGATGCCTGGATCGTGCTGGGTAATCTTCCCCTTGCCATTGGGGGATGCTTTCTTCTCTTCCTGAGGCAGCTCCACTCATACTGGGTGATTCTTCTGAGAACCTTGCCCACCCTGTCCATGACCAGTGGATGACATCATCTCCTGAGCATCAAGAAGCTAATAGATTTGAAAGTCCTTAAACCTCCACCCCACATTTGTAATATTATTCTGTCACTACCCATTTTCTCTTTCTTCCCTCTCCTTTTAAAAGAAGTATTTCCTCTCCAGTTCCAGGGTGATTTCTGCATCTGTCTCTTGATCCCATCCCTTTTCCCCCCTTATGTTCTTACTCCACTGATTAATTCCTCTCTCCTTTCTCTTGTCCTTGTCTGCACTGTAAGTGCTTGTTTTGTGGGCTAAAAATATACTCAAGCCTCTCTCATCTTGAATTAAAGAAGTCTCTTCTATGGCTTTGTGTGTCTCTGCAGTTACAGCCAAATTTTGGCTCCAATCTGTGCTGGTTCTGTTTCCTTGTGCCTTGTTAACCACTCCATCCATTTCCATCAGGTTTTTACTGCCTCCTCCCCTCCTCCCTCCAGCACACATTAAATCAGCCCTAACAAAGGCTTAGCAAGTTTTAATTACCAGCTGTTTAGAGAATGCTCCCAAATTTCATTCTCCAAATCTCTACCATCTGTATGTATGCAAGAACCACAAAGGACGTCTCTCTGAGCCCCACTAACACTTCAAATAGGATGATGTCTCAGATAATTCTCATCTTCTCACTAGTCTCTATCCTTCCCCCACAATCCTGTTTCCACTCTTTTTAACAGATGTTTCCTTCCTCAGTTAATGGCAACGTTGTCATTCCAGCAACCTAAACCAGAAGCTTTGAAATCACTTAAGATTCAGTTTTCCTACCTTGCGCCCACCTGGCTCTCTGTTGTATCGTTACTGTTGTATAGTCACTGAGTCATGTTGATTCTCTTTAAACATCTCTCAGTTTTGTCCCTTGACTCTTCACTTTTACTACTATGACTCAGTTCAGACTCTCTTGCCACCATTGCCATGGCCTCCCAGATGGCTTATCTGTCTTAATGGCAGCCCTTCTTCCAAATAGCCCTCTCAAAATGATTTCTGAAATGCAAATCTGATCATGTTAATTTTTCACTTAGAACTCTTTCTGGTTTTGCAATTGTCTCTGAAATGAATATCCAAATTCCTTTTCCTGGCATGTAGTACCCTTCAGTCCTGGTCCCTGCCTCTCTACCTTTCCGGCCTCATTCCCTTTAACTGATCCACTCAAGTCATCACACTGTGACAGTGTGAAATGCCTTCCTTTCCAATGGTTACCAACAGAACTCTTCTTCATGTTTTAGGTCCTGACTTAAGGGTTATCTGTTTGTGGAGGGCTATAGATCTCCACACACTTGTCACATTGTATTGCATTACTTATTTATATGGTTGACATAATTTGCCAGACTGAGAGCTGTCTGAAGGCTATTACTTTGTCTTCATCTTTGCATTCCAGTATGTAACATTATGACTGGCACATAGTCAGCTCTCAGAAAATGTTTGCTGAGTAAAATAGAAAAGTGCTATAGGTTAGCAAAACGTGACTAGAAGGAAATACACCAAAACAAATATAATAGATGTGTTCAAATGATAGGATCTTGAGTGACTTAAAAACAATTCCTTGGTGGTGCCCCTCTGCTAGCTGGGATGCTGCCTGATTCATGAATTGTTTAATAAAGCCAATTAGATCTTTAAAATTAAACATAAATAATTCCTGTATCTTCTGTAAGTTGGTAAAATTATTTATAAGGAAAAACAGTACGAATTCAAAGGGAAGTAATATAGACGGGAAACCGCATGGTAAATGTACTTCCAAGCTAACATTTCTCAAGGAAGGTTCAGGATACGTAAGTAACTGAGACCTTGGCTTGGGGACTTGGTAAAAGATAGATAGATGATAGATGATAGATGATAGATAGATAGATAGATAGATAGATAGATGATAGATAGAAAAATAGACGATAGACTCGGGGACTTGGTAAAAGATAGCTAGCTAGCTAGCTAGATAGAAAGATAGATAAAACAATGAGTTTAGAAAGGTAAAATAAAAAAAATTATATATGCTTTTCTCATTCATTGAAAATAGTCATGTCTTTAAATCATTTAATCCTCCTTGTTCCAGTAAGTCTTTAAATAAACTTAAAATGAAGCATAAAATATAAAAAGGTTAAGTAGATTAAAATTATTTTAGGAAAAGCAAGGTAAAGGAGAATAAAGCCAGCCAAGTAAAATGAAGGCAGGAATGAAAATAGTATATCAAGTTCAAGCTATGAAGTTTTATGTGTGGGCCAGAAGTGGGCTACAGATTGACTTTGACCTTCCTAGTAATCAGAGAAAGAAAAGGATTGGTGATAAGATTCATAATAGCGTAACATAGAATCAAGTCATTCATTTGGGAATTAAATCTACTGAGACCACTGAGGAAATTTTCCTGTGGATTCTTAGATGTACAAAATATTGAGTCTTGTAGATTTATTTCTCATGAGGTTCATCAGTGTTGGAAAATAGCATGGATGCTAGAATATAATTCAGTAGAATCTGTTTTCTAGGGGACCAATATGATCATTCTTTAATGATCTGGCCTAATGTAGCAAAGGTCATGGGTAGTTCATTTAAGTGTAGATTCATGAATCTCTCTCACCCTTATTACCCCTTAGAGATTCTGACTCAGTCAATCAGTCATCCAAAAAATTTGGTTTCTTTCAGCTGGGCTAAAATGTTGTGTGCAGACAATTGTAGATTGTATTTCTTGGCCAATACTTGGAGTATGGCTGGCTGGTCTGTGTTGCCAGTTAATTATGGAGCCATATCCCATATCTTTAATAATTTAGCCAAGCTCCAGGTAAAAGAAGTTCTTTAATATTCACAAGATAATATGAAACAAAATCGTATTCAAATCAAATCCCTTAGAGTCAGTGCTAAGAGCTTTTAAACAAATTAATTTGTTTAATTTTAGTCTAAAACATACATCAGTAATAACTTAGAACTCAAGTTTCAATAATATAAAGTATGACTGCAGTAATTTTAGGCTAAACAAAATTAAAATAGATGTAACCAGAAGTCCACCTTGGCCTTAAATATCTTTTTTTTTTTAAAAGATTTTATTTATTTATTTGACAGAGATAGAGACAGCCAGTGAGAGAGGGAACAACAAGCAGGGGGAGTGGGAGAGGAAGAAGCAAGCTCATAGAGGAAGAGCCTGATGTGGGGCTCAATCCCACAACGCCGGGATCACGCCCTGAGCCAAAGGCAGATGCTTAACCGCTGTGCCACCCAGGCACCCCTGGCCTTAAATATCTTAATCTCCAAAATACATCTAGCTTTTAAGCAATGTAGCCTCCAGGTGAATACTCCAGGATGAACTTGTAACATTATAACCTCTAATATGACCCCCAAGGATCCCCTGTCTCCATGTATTGATGTTTTTGTTTAATTCCTCCCTGCTGAGTATGTACTGGATTTACTAACTCAGTTCTAACAAACTGGAAATGGTGGAAAATATGGATGTCATTTTCAAGATTAGGTTATAAAAAAGACTCAGGCTTCCAGCCTGAGTCTTCTCTTCTTTTTCTTTTTTTCCTCCTTCTCCCTCTCCTTTGCCCTTTCTCTCTTTCCCTCTCTCTCTCTCCTTTCATTTCTCCCTCCCTCCTTCTCATTTCTCTTGCTCTGGGGAAAAGAAGCTACCCTTTTTTCAGAGCCCCAAGGAGAGGCCCACGTGACAAGGAACTGAAGCCCCCAGCCAAACACCAGTCAGGAACTGAGAGGCCTGCCAACAACCCTGTAAATGGGTTTGGAAACTAATCCTCCAGTGCGAGTTGAGACTTGAGATAACTACAACCCCTGTCAACAGCTTGACTACTACCTAATGAGAGACCAATTCACCCAAGTCAGCTGTTCCTGGACTCTTGACCCTCAGA
Source organism: Ailuropoda melanoleuca (assembly GCF_002007445.2). Taxonomy (NCBI): domain Eukaryota; kingdom Metazoa; phylum Chordata; class Mammalia; order Carnivora; family Ursidae; genus Ailuropoda; species Ailuropoda melanoleuca. The sequence continues at coordinate 111,092,641 of NC_048221.1, forward strand.
AACTTTGTTTTAAGCCACTAAGTTTTGAGTAATTTGTTATACAGTAGTAGATAATTAGTACAAATATGAAGACATAGATAAATAAGATTCCTTGCCATATGAAAGAATATGCTGTAAACTGAGTAAAATGCTCTTTGTTTGAAATAACTGATCTGTAATACTTTCTGATAGTCATTAGATAGTAGGACTGCTCATTTACTGACACCATTCTTATTTTGTGAGACTAGAAATGTTTAAGGGGATGTAAGTTTTTCTCTTACTTATGAATGGAGAACAGTGCATTAAAAAATATTATCAAATCATTAAGAACACAAAACACAAATCTCTTTTTCTTCTTCTGGAAACATCATCTTCCGTCATATCCACCTGCTGTTTATATAGACCCGGATTCAAAATGGGACTGAATCACTAGCTGGTGGTTAAGGTTGACTCTAGTGTAGCCACTTGTGGTTGTTGTCCACAGTTGAGGGCCTAATTTAACAAATTTCAGTTAGGTCCAGTGATGTCTTCAACAGTTAAGTATTGTGTATTCAGAGATGAATAATCTTAGTCCCTGTCCTCAGATTGCTCACAATCTGGGAGGAGATTCAGGAGAAGGGATAAAGAGAGAGGGGGAGGAAGATTACAATGCAGTGTAGTAGGTGCAATATATAAGAGGGAGTTCATGGAAGCTCTCCTGAGAGATGGTGACTTCTGAGCTGTGATTTTTTTCCCCAAAATTATTTAGTTTTCAGGCAGGCAGAAGCAGAGTAAGAAATTCCAGAACAGTGAGGGAAAAGGCTGAGCAGTGCAAAGCAGTTTAATGTGGCCTGATGGTCATGAGTTTGGAAGGTAAAGGTGAGGTAGGCAGTGAGAAGAGTCAAGGGATGACCCTCAATCTTTAGACAGAACAGTTCTGAAAGTACAGGTGAGGAGGCAAAAAGAGCCAAACCTGGAGGGCACTTTCACCTACTAATTTTAACCTAAAGCAAAATTTAAAAAAAAAATCACTGAATTACGATTTCTCATCTGTAAGATGGTGATGACAGCACCTAACACACAAGCTACCTTGTTGACTTTCAATTAAGCTTAAGTATGTCCTTTGCTTATACATTTATTAAAATATTGTTGTTAAATAAACCTAGAACTTACCAGTATCTTTAGGAATCTGAAAATATAACATAGGTCTTTATTCAGAAGCAATATTGCTACTTTATATAAAATTTTATAAACACTGAAGCTATGCCTACAAGAAAGAAAATTGTGGACCTTAGGAAATAACAGAAGCAGAAGAAAGATATGAGAACGTAAGCTGTTATGTAAGCTGCTCTAATTCTGACAGTTAAAGAAATAAAATCTTTTTAATTTGATTTTTATATACCAATAATTTGATTATTTAAATATGACTATACTTAATATTTGAGCTTAAACATCTAAACTCATTAAGAACAGGGGAAAATATACATTTTGTCTATTAGTACACATTTTCACTGAGGATGGTGTGCTGAAATTAATAAATAAAATTTTACCTAACCTCATGATATGGGTTGGCATCTTTAACTTGTTCTCCTATTTACCTTACTAATTCTTGAAGTAGGTCCTTTGTGAATTTTACAAAATGAGTACTTTTGGTGTCGTTTGTTGCTTGTGGTTTCCAAAATTTTGTTGGAGAACTATACTAGAAAATAAATTGCATTGTTACATTTGATAGTTCCTATTAAGAAATTTAATATTTGGTCTCTTAGGATTTCTAGACTATGAGGTTTACTGAAGGGGGAAAAACACTGGGGAGAAATAAATCATTAGCTTTACTGATGTGTGGAGATATTTGAGAAAATGAACTGCTAAGGTCAAAAATTTCCTGTTTTTCTCAGCCTCTGCAATGGAACTAAGAACTGAATTTGGAGGTTAAATTGAGGCAGATGCTCAAGTATGACTCCGGCTCAATCCTGTGGGATTCAGAGCTCAGGGCTGCCTCTCTGTGAAGACTCAAGAGTGAGTAGGCTCCTAGTTCAAGGCAACCTTATAGGTGCTTCATTGCTGAAGGAAGAAATTACAGTGGAATTGAAATGCCATATTTTCCCATGTGTATAGAAAGGGAATATTTTCAGGAGAAAAACAGGAAAATCAAAGGGCTGAGTGGGTTATGCTTTTTGAGTGTGCTCCAGTAGAAACATGATGTCATAGTGTATTGATTTAATGACCAAATCACTGAATGTAGAAACTGTAATTAAATATACTCTTGAGAATACAATTAGGTAGGTAGTACTATTATTTAATGAGGAATGAGAACTAAACACTTCGAGTAATAAAAGCACAGAAAAGAACATTTGGACAGGTATTGTTTTCTAAGAATCCAGATTTCCTTTTATTAAAAATATTGCTTGAAGCAGATCTGATGTATTTCCCACTGAGAACCTTCCCTCCTCAGTTTGCCTTGTCTTGAAAGCTGGTGAGTTTTCATTTTTTAAAAATCCCTTTCATCTTTTCACTAACGTTTCCATACTAGGCTCTTTGTATCTCCCTGGGAGTTACAGCTGCCCCCATTGTGCCATTTGCTGCCTCCTACCTGAGTCAACAGTGGTAACAGATGCGACTGTTGCATTCAAGATAGTAGCACATTTGGGGGCATGTCTTTAATCTCATTCTTTTTTGGATGTAACAGATTACGATCAGCAACATGCTTCTGACCACAGAGAGCTGGCTAGTAATATTTACAAGGAAAGTAGTGTATAGTTGTTCACTATTGACCTTTCTTTTGCATCTTTATTATTTGGTATGAAACATAAAGACTGAATTATCAATATTTTATACAAGTATCAGTATTTTTATACAAGTATGCTTATACAAGCATAAGAATGCATATGATTTTGGAAATATTGTGATGATAAGTGAAAGACATCCTCATATTGTAAAGCAATATACGATCTTTCCTCAAAAACACACAATTTTAGTTTCCAGCAACATCACAAATAGAAGAAGCAAAGGAAACATTGTGCACATAATAAGCAAAGGCAGGGTGTTTTTAAACTTTTATGCCATTGGCTTTTCAGGCCAAATCATGGGGGGAAATACCACATTTAAAAGTGCTTGAATACATTCACATGCTAAGTTGTTTATTTAAATCGGAGTAATTTAGGGTGTTGCAACTGTATGTCAAGAGCCACATCACAATGCCATAAAACAACTCATAAATCACAAAGGAAGTACCAAGAATAAAGGAACAGTTGTGGAACTCTTAAGAGACACTGTAATAGCACAATTGGCAGTACAGATTGTTGAGTTCTGAACAGACCAGAATGATGCAGTTTTTGCCAACAATAACAGGGAGGAAAAGTACTTTCCACAGTAAATCCAAGTACAGGGAGACTGTGGCTATATGGCTATTAAGTAGTCCATGGAGACAAATGAAGAGAAAGCGTGCTTTATATCTTGTCTATCACATTATTAGAAAGACTTTGCAAAGGCTCACGTATGTCTACAAATTACTTAATGACCAAGGGCTAAAAGGCAATGTTTTTCACACATTGATGCAGGTTTATGACAATGATTTAATTATTTTTAATTTGTATGCCTCAAGGAACTTCAAACAGCAACATTTCCAAGGATTGTAGAAATTTTAAAGTCTTATCTGTTTTCTAAAGTTGACGTATTATCTTTTGCTGTGGTAACAAATAACTGCGATAACTCAGTGGCTTACAAGAACAAGCATTTATTTTTAACCTATATTGCAAGAGGGCTGCAGGTGGCTGAGCTGTCTTGGTTGGGCTCAGCTGGGATGAGCTCCATCTATCTTCCCATTCCAGGACCCAGGCTGAAGGAGCAGCCCCTATCTGGGTTGTGCTATTGTCGTGGCAGAAAGCAGAACACAAAAGGGACAGAGCCTAACCACACAAGCACAGTCTATCTCTGCTAGAAGATGGTATAAGTCTGCTCACATTCTTTTGGCCCAAAGGATTGATTAAGGCCAAGCCCAAAGTCATTGGTTTGGAAGCGTAGTCCTCCTACTGGGAAGAATGGTGAAAATGGGGAGTAAATCAGTAATTTAGAGCAAATAATATAGTCTACTGTTGGTGAAGGGCACTGTTCGTGAAAATTAATATTTTGGGGAAGGTTACTCTAATCAAAATCTTCTGTCAAAGACTGTTGATAATCTCCTGGTATAATCTGAAATTTATTCTAAGTCCTTATTGTCTTCCCCTGGCCTGAAGCATCTGAAAATTCCCTCCTTGAAACTTGTTCCTCTTTTTGGTTCTCTAGCATCTGTCCTGGTTCTCTTCTCACCTATCTGAAGACCTCTGTATGTCCTTCTTCAATTATCTATCTTCCTGCAGTTATGGAAATAAGGATTTCCCAGTTGCTTTCATTGGCCCTCTTACTGCTAAGCAATTCTAATTTCAGCTGCTCCTATGATTTCAGTGATCTCTTCTTTGTGGAAATAATTCACATGACCTTCTCCACCCTGATTTCCAGATTTGTACTTCCACATGCCTTCTTGGGAATTGCATTTGAATGCTTTTTGCCACTTTGAATTTAATATTGTCACCAGAAACTTGTCATGTCTCCCATCTAGATGTTTCCCTCCTGATTTCCCTCTTCCGAATGGCAGCATCATTTTCCAGGTCTTTTGTACTCAAACCTGTAAGGTGTGTTTGATTCCTCTCTCTTTCTAACATTTAGTCAGTGAATGCCAAGGCACAGAATTTTCCATCATCGTAAAGGTTCCCATAACTGTCCACTTGTTTTTTTTCCTCACCATTACCATTCTGGTTTATATCTTTATTCCATCCCAACCACTTTTAAAGTTGTAGATAATCTCCTTCATTTTTATGTACCCTCTAGCTTCTTTGTCACCATTCCAGTCAGAGCTCATAGAACTTTCTAGTTACCTTCTGTGTCTAAATGCAACACAAATCGACTCTGATTTACAAGACTTTTCACAGTTATGTTTCTAATTCAACTTTTTGAGGTTATCTTCTAAAAGTTAATGTTAACTGAAGCTCTTGCCAAAATAGGTAACTTGATATTACTTCAACACATCTGAAATTTCCCACTTAACTTATCTTTTATCTGCTATTTTTTCTTTCTGGTATATACTTCTGGCCTCAACTTTCATTCAAATGCTACCTGTGCTTTTAGAGTTCTATCTCAAAGGATATCTCTTCCAATAATTCCAAGTCCAATGGTACTTGGTTTCTACCTTTCTTGTGCATAGATTTTTTTTTTTTGTATTCCAGTGATTTGTAAAATTATTTCTTCATGAGACTACAATATTTGGAAGGACCATGACTGGATATTACTCCAACTTGTAATTCCTGTAGCATCTAACTCAGAGTTCTCTATAAAGTAAATTTATAATATTGTTTTGAGATCTTGAACTCTCTGGCACATAGTAAACATTCTAACTTCATTATAATTATTTTTGTTATGAAATCTTCCGTAAGTGCTGGCAGAATGTGGTTACATTTATTTGAAACAGTTTTGCATTATTTCCTACCTTGTTTATAAAGTGGTTAGTAAACAAGAGCAAGTATGTTCTGTACAGGGAGAACTGAGAAAAAATTTATTTTCCTATTTACAATGGGCATTCATTATAAGCCTTTTGGAAGGAGAGTGGTTAAGGTCCATTCTTTACACTAAGTTAAGTTAGGTACTTAGGCTTAGCCTACACAGCAAAGAAATTTCTTGAAATAAATTCTCTCTGCATCCTGCAAAAGATCATTAAAATAACTGCGAATCTCCTTAGGAAGTAAATACAAAAATAAATGGTGTACTTTTTACTATAACTTGCTCAACTTACCCCAATTATTATTCTCTCTGTGGTAAATAGTTACCTACCACATAATTGCCTTGTTTCACAGTGAACTTAGAATGTATTTCAAAAATAGGTCAGGGAGAATCAGTAGGTAGGTGGGAGAGTGTGAGCTGATCCACTATCAGATAACTTTAGTTTTTCACACATAGACTTTAACGTCTAGTGTGTCTAGTGTTTGTTATTCAGTAGTGATGATATGACATGATTTTTGGAAATGCTAACATCTCAGACTCATCAACTAAGTTAACACAGTTGGGAAATAGTAAAATAGTATCAATGTCAGAAAAGAAATGAATGTGCACTTAAAAATTTGTTTAGAGAGTGGATCTCATGCAAAGCATGCTTACCACAGAAAAAAAACCAAAAAATGAAAACAAACAAAATGAGAAAATGTAAACCTTTGGAGGTGATGCATATGTTTATTACCTTTATTACTTATGCTGTCATAGGTGTATGCATATATCCCAAGCTCATCAAACTATATACATAAATATGTGCAGCTTTCTGTATATCAATTTTACCTCAGTAAAACTATAAAACAAAACAAAACAACAAACACTTTGTATAGAACCCAAAACATATTCAGGGTATAGTAACAATTTCCAGAAGTCCCTGAGAAGCTGCTGATGACCTAACATGAGGGTAGGTTTTGGAATAACATTAAGTATACTTCCAATACCATTAAAACTGCTATGCAGCATAAAAAAAGATAAAAGTTTCCTAATTCATTTTCAGAAGCTAATATAACTTTGACCTCCAGAACCTTCCAAGGCTGAGTAAAAAGGAAATCAAAGATCAATTTCATTCACATGTATTGTTTCAAAAATTATTAAAATGTTGTCAATATTAAATTGAACACCAAAAAAAAAGGAAGGTTGAAAATCATTATACTCCAATGTGTTTTNGCATAAAAAAAGATAAAAGTTTCCTAATTCATTTTCAGAAGCTAATATAACTTTGACCTCCAGAACCTTCCAAGGCTGAGTAAAAAGGAAATCAAAGATCAATTTCATTCACATGTATTGTTTCAAAAATTATTAAAATGTTGTCAATATTAAATTGAACACCAAAAAAAAGGAAGGTTGAAAATCATTATANCAGGGGGAATGGGAGAGGAAGAAGCAGGCTCATAGCAGAGGAGCCTGATGTGGGGCTCGATCCTACAATGCCAGGATCACGCCCTGAGCTGAAGGCAGACGCTTAACCGCTGTGCCACCCAGGCGCCCCTCCAATGTGTTTTTTATTAAATATGAACATTTTTGGGAAGAAATATAAAATGAATTTCTCACTGGAATTTCTTACCATTAAACTTTCAAAATATTCTTGTAGTTACTCTCAGAAATAATAGTCACACTCTGTTTTCTTCCATCGTTCCACTTGTGTTTGGAGATTATTACAAAGAAATTAAAAATTACATTGAATTTTTATTCCTCCTACCTTTAAATAACACTTACCTAAGTTTCATATGCAAATATCTTTCTAACATAATGAGATTTAAAACTTCCTTAAATACAGAGATCTTGCCTTATTCTTTAGAAATTCCTCAAAATAAATATGTAAGTTAATTACTTAATGTAGGGATCCTTAAATGGTTAGATGTTTATATAGTTAAAATAGCTAACTCATCTTTCCTTCACTTTTAAAAACAATATATCTTCAAATGTTAGGAACCAGGTACTTCTCTTTGTTTGAGTTCTAAAAGAGGCAAAAAAATGTAAATTAAAAATCACTTGTACAGTTATAAAACATTAAGTAGAAGCAATAATTCAGCCCCTATTATTGACCAGCCATGTGCCCTTACTGAAGTTATTTAGCCACTTAAAATCTTGAATTTCTTATTTATAACTAAGAGGTGAAGACTAGATGTTTTTAACATTCCAAATTATAAAAATTTTTTCCACCAAGCCAAAATTATTCTTTGAGTAGGACCCATAGATGGCAGTACCATATAATAAAATCAATGAAAAGAAAATAAAATTTTTTAAACTTGTCCAGATTAGGNCTTTGAGTAGGACCCATAGATGGCAGTACCATATAATAAAATCAATGAAAAGAAAATAAAAATTTTTAAACTTGTCCAGATTAAGAAAAAAAAAACCCTAAAACACATTCATTGTGGGATTTCAAATGGAAAAAATAAAACAAAAGCAAAATGGCCATTATCATAATTACTTAATTTATTTTGTTTTATATTATAAGATTCTAGTTACATGAGGTGAAGATGGTAGAAAAACTGAAGTCTGACTGTTTCTATATAAACAATGCATTGAAGAACAAACAATTATGAGGTTTCTAAAGGAATTAGAGACTCCAACTGGTTTCAAAAAATTAGATTTTGAAAAAGCCACTAGAAATAATGCCCTTCTTAAAGTAAAAAAACCAAAAAACTTAAACTGAAATGACATTTAACTTGCAATAAAAGCTCTTTAGGAAGATTTATAGGTTAAAGTATGAACCTGCCCTAATAAAAAAATATCTGCATTGTAAGATATTTTGAAATGAACCTTCTTGGCATGAAGTATCTTAACCTAAGTGAATACAGTATTTTCTCTTGGAGGGCAGAGCAGCGACTGTCTTTGACAATGACAGAGAGTGTCTGTACAGCATTTTACATATGCATTTCTAGGGTGGAAGATTTGAGGGACGTTGAAGGCATGATCTGATCATGAAGAATGATATTCCTGAATAAAGTCACAATTCAACCCACTCTGTCCCAATTATTGTGGATTTGGAATTAACAAAATTAAAATTTCATTAAGAAAAAAATTCCTTGAAAGCTGTCATTGAATATGCTGTTAATATATTACAAAGCATGTAAAATCAGGACATGTGAAATATGTAAAATCACGAAGAGTTTTTCTCTTTCAAAGTGCTTCCTCACATCATCGCCATGATGAAACTGGACAAATAGCCAAGAAGCAGTTATTCACAAAATACAAATTGTGCGATCCAAATATGTAATACTCCTGACCTGGAGAAGGATGACTAATATTCTTTACATAAAATGCAACAAGATGGTGCAGAACAAAAGGGAACTTCATTCAACTTTACAAAGCATGGATGATATTAGGATGTAAAAAAATAAGACACATATCTCAAGAGCAAAAGAGGTAAAGAAAATATCCATTCAATTCATATACAAAACAATTAGGACCTGGGTGGTGGGGCTAAAATGTCTGTAATTCATACAGCCAACAGGCACTGTTTCAGTAAAAACTGTCCTATATGTTGGAGCATACATCAAAAACTTATGTATGTAGGATAGCGCCATTGCTCTCCGATTGCCTACAGTCTCATTGTGGAGGCTGACATGTACACCTTGAAGTAGCTGACAAAGGTACAAGGGCAAGGAACATAGAATATCAGAGTGGAGTTGGGATTTCCTAGAGGTGGTGAGTTCTGGGCATCATATGCATTGGCAGGGAGAATGAGAACTAGGAGTCTAGAAAAAGGTACTCTCTTGCACTGCTGGTGGGATGCAAACTGGTGCAGCCACTGTGGAGAATAATATGGACATTCCTCAAAAAAATTAAAAATAGAATTACCATATGATCTGGTAATTCCACTACTGGGTATTTACCCAAACAAAAACACTAATTCAAAAATATATATGCACCCCTATGTTTATAGCAGCATTACTTACAATAGCCAAATTATGGAAGCCGCCCAAGTGTCCATCCATAGACGAATGGATAAGGAAGAGGTGGTATACATATATATATATATGTGAATATATATATATATGTGAATATGTATATACATGTGAATACACACACGCATATGGAATATTACTCGGCTATAAAAAAGAATGAAATCTTGCCATTTGCAAGAACATGTATGGATATAGAGGGTACAATGCTAAGTGAAATAAGTCAGTCAGAGAAAGACAAATACTGTATGATTTCACTCATGTGGAATCTAAGAAACAAAACAAATGAACAAAGGAAAAATAGACAAACCAAAAAACCCACTCTTAACTAGAGAGAACAACTGATGGTTACCAGAGGGGAGGGGGTTGGGGGATGAGTGATTAGGTGTGAACATTAAGGAGTGTACTTGTCGTGAGAGCACAGGGAGATGTATGGAGTTGTGGAATCACTATATTGCACATCTGAAATAAATATAACACTGTTAAGTAAACTGGAATAAAAAAAAAAAAGAACTAAGAGCCTAGAAAGATGCAGAGGCAGAGGCATATTCCCTGTTTAAAAACAGGGTAACCTCCATGGCTCCTTCTCTTACAGGAGCTTGTAACAGACACCTCAGAAAGTTTCATTCCCTCCAAGCCTACTTGTTCCAGGCTTCCTATTCTCTGTTGCTGGCTACTTGTCTGGGGGTCTGGTTCTAGTTTCTCTGTCAGCTACATTGGAGTGGTTGCTTATTAGACCTCATTCACACCCCAGACTCGCTAGACCCTTCCCATCCTTGCTGTCCGGCACCCTCCATGCAAGACAGTCAGGGGGCAAACGTATGTTTGTGTGTCTGTGTGTGTGTGTGTGTGTAACCAAAAACTATTTGCTTAATTAAGAAAGCAGTACTAAAATCAATCATGGTTGTGAGGTAAAAGTGGGAGAACAGTTAGGTCTTAAATGGACAAGAAAAGACATCTTGTTTGGTATGATAGAAAATAGTTGCTGAAAGATGCTGAGCAGAAAAGGAATATAATGAATGTCATTTAATCACAACGTCTATTATTTGGAAGTAGCAAACTGGATAGAAGTATTTTTTTCATCATGATCCATTTGGAAAAGAGTGAAAATTATATTTCAGGTAGTGCAAACTACACTTTCAATGGTATGGAGGAAGTGGAGGGTATGTCATGTTCGTGGATTGTCAAAAATGTGAGTGGGTATCATAGTAAATGGCTTGACATGGGGTTGGTGGCAAAGTGAGTTGTGGTCAGATTGTAAAGGATCATGTTGAGTAATTTGGGCTTTATCAAGTTGGCAATGGGGTCCCCACTAAGACTTTCAAAGTCATTTTTTGGGTTTACTTCTTTTAGCTAAATATTAAATAAATAAGTTTGCTTAAAATCAAAGAATGAGGCCACCATACTTTGTCTTCCCCCAAAGCAACTGCAAACAGATGTTCTTGCCTACCATGGTGTGATAAGAGTCTAAGGAATTACCTCTAATAGGTTCCTCAGCGTTCTACTACCCCTAGCTTTTTGGTAGTGCCTCCTTAGAGCTCATGACTGTCTTCTTCCAAGGTCAAGGCTTTTCTGATTCCTCCCAGTACCCCTTTCCTGCAGTGTTTTTAGCACAAACACATGCTCTGTCTGTCAAGTACAGTGTAAAAATGACTTTGCTGGAAGGCGTGGAGATTTCTGGGCATAAGCCACACACGGAGCAAACATTACAAGCAGATGGCCTCATTACTAGATCCAGCACGAGCCAGATAGAAACAGTGCTGGGCTTTTCCAGGATGAGGCAGTTACAATCCTCTGATCTTCAGCTCTGTGCTTTGGTCTCAGGTCTACTCCTTCGTTTCAGTTTAAAACAACTGTCTTTGAAACGTCCATTTTATATTTATTCCACTCTAGATTCCTCTCGGCATGATAAAAAGTATATTAATAATACATCTCCTCCAGGTGCTTTCTCTATATCTGAATAGTTTTACTTACTAGTGTTTTTTTGCTCTGGTCTTCTCAAATTCCCTTAAGTTCTTTCTCCATTCTTCAGTCTGACTCAGTCATCCTGTCTCCTGATTTTGCAGTTTTCTTAAGCATCTTTCTTCCGTTGCCATCCCTGGATTGCACTCAGATCATGTGAGCATTTCTCAGTCTAACTTTCTGTTGCCTGTCAATCTGTTTTAAAATTAGTATGCCAACACCCTTCCTTCTCTGCAGAAAAACATGGTTATAAGATAGTTCACAATAAAGCCAGGGCAGGGTGTGGTGTAGGAATATTTTTACCCATTAATATTTAAGAATGTGAGCTGATGGGGAGAAAGAAGAAGATTGAGAGACAAGAGAAAGCCTATATGCCTAATTTAATACTTCTTCACCTCACCTTCCTCAAGTTTGGGCAGATTGGCAGACTCTCCTGCTTGTCTTAATAGAGAAGAGATGAGCACTCCAGTTTTATTTTCTTAACTCCTTGTAGTGTAACTAGAAGAGGGCAGTTTCCCAATTTTCTTCTTTTTCTTGAGTATTACTCTTATAGTTATTATGTTTTCTCAGATATATTTTAAGCTTAGTGAAGGTAGGGGCCTGCAATTACTACACTGTATCCCCCATGGCACTCAAAACACAGCTATGGATATCTCTTGCATATGTTTTATTCCATGCTCTTTATTCTCAGGCTCTTGGTGGGGATAAGCTGGTTTGCTGTTGCTACACTCTTAACATCTTCCCACATTCAGATTCCATAGAAAAGATAGCGTCTCCCTAAACAGTACGAACAAAATATCTGGACCCGACTATCATTTACTTTAATTGAGTCATAGGTACCCTTGAAACATTACATTGGTCAGAGTGATGAAATGGCCCAGTTGGTGGCGGAAAGGGTGCAGGAGTTGGACAGAGTCACCTCTACTTAAAGCACACAGACATAAGTGGAAGAGAGGTGGTCCTCAAAGGAAAATTGAATTTCTTTCTTTGTTTTATTTTTTAAAGATTTTATTTATTCATTTGAGAGAGAGAAAGATAGCACACAGAGGGAGAAGTAGACTCCACACTGAGCAGGGAGCCCAATGCAGAGCTCCATCCCAGGACCTGGAGATTATGACCTGAGCTGAAGGCACACACTTAACTGAGTGACCCAGACACCCCAAAAATTGAGTTTCTGTTTCCAAAAGATAGGGAAGTGGTTGATGGCTCTCTAACACAATAAATGTTCACTATAATATCCTTATTAAGAAGATTATAAGGGTAGTACTATGCTATTGTAGCCCCCGTGAACCTTGGGCAACAAATACTGAATGCCTCTCTGAGAGTTCTGAGTTTCCCAAAAATGGCTCAGGATAGATCTGATGAGAATTTGGAAGAGATTAGAGTCAGTGTAAAGGCCACAAGGTGTTGCTAAAAAAAGTCTGTTCTCTGAGGATTGTGGGAGACCTCCTATTGCTTATAGAATAACGTATAAAGCCTTAGCGTGATACACAAGATCTTTTACAATCTGACCCCAGTTTACTTCTATTTCATCTTCTGCCAATTTCTACTTTACTCTCTATAATCCAGCCCAATATAGTTTCTTATCATTCTCTAAACACATCATGCTGTTTATGACTCAATGACATTTCCCCCTATCTTTGTCCTTTCCTTTTTTTATGAACTTGAAAGAACACATAAGGAAAAATGCTCAACTCAATGACTTTTTGAAAATCTTGTCTCATTCTTGGAATGCTCTTCTGTGCTCTTTGCAAATTGGTGCATTTCTTTTTTTAAAAAAATTTTTAAAAAATTTATTTTTATTTTTAGAGAGAGAGTGTGTGTATGTGTGAGCAGGGTGGGAGAGGCAGAGGGAGAGGAGGAGAGAGAGAATCTTAAGCAGGCTCCATGCTCAGAGCAGAGCCCAACGCAGGGCTTGATCTCACAACCCTGAGATTATGACCTGAGCCAAAATCAAGATTTGAACACTTAACCATTTGAATCACCCAGGCACTCCCAAATTGTTACATTTCTGTTTATTCATGAGGATGAAGCTCAAAGGTTATCACTTGTGTCAAGATCTTTGAGTGTTAGTCACCTCCGACTTGAAAGCCTGGGTGAAGGGACAAAATTAAGCTAAGGAAGGATCATAGAGGGGGGAACTAGTTTGGCTAGGGGGACGGTCGAGGAGATAATGGATTCCATTTCGGGCAGGTAAATCTGGAGTAACCATATAAGGATGCCTGGCTGGTATTTAGATGCACTGAACCTAGATATTCAGCAGAATGGCCTAGCATGAAGACACAAATCTGGGTGTTGCCACCGTAGAAGTGGTGGGCAAGATTTCTCAATGAGAAAATTAACAAGGGTGGATCCTTGGAGAGCACAGCAGTTAAGAGGAGGGCTGAGGCACTTAATGGTCAGTAATGGAGAGGAGTGGAAAGGTATGAGAAGACCAAGAAAAAAAGAGAAAATATTCTCAGCAGTTGAACAGTGACCAAGGAGATAGAGTTTTTGAAGAAGGGAGTGATTAGTGTCAAATGGTAAAGGCAGTTCAAGAATGATAGAGATCATTAAATGATCAGTGCCTTGGAAGGCATGGGTGATGATTTTGAGAGGGTTTGAAAGAAACTTGGGGGCTACAGAGGGAACTTAAGAGTGCCTCTTTTATATATAATGGTGTTAAAAGATAGCTGAGCATTCCATGATGGGAACTAGAGACACAAAATCTTTTCCAGCATGAATAAGAACATTAGAGTTATAGCTTTAATTCTTTATCCTGCATTTGGTGAAGGACACTCATTACAGCATCATAATGGATTTCTTTCTAGCATATTTCCTTTGAAGAGAGCACTCCTTCATGCGAACATAATAATAGAAAAATATAACCTCTTAAAAATCACATCAATAACTCTTTGATGACAAAGCTGACCAAATACATTATTACCTCTTACCCCATAGCACAAAAAGTGAAGTCCACTGATCTGGATAGAAAGGAAAAATTACTACCTTGTTCCCTCTAAGCAAATGTTATTCTTTATTAGATCCTCAGGACATCTATTTTTCAAATGAAAAAAAATTACTTTACAGTCATTAAATTGCTCACTGCTGGTTCCCTGATGAGAAAAAAGTAATAAACATATAAAGGAAGGAAAGTACTAGAACATGTGAGCTTTTCTGATATTCAGTATTGGCATATTAAAACTCCAGGTTAAACCTGTGGTAGTGAAAGGCTATGTGGTTGTGGGGTTATAACTGGTGGTTAGAAAAGATCTCAAAGTTCATTTTTTCTTTTGTTTCTCTTGCTTTTGGGGATGTGTCATGAAAAAAGTTGCTGTGGCCGATGTCAAAGAGGTTGCAGCCTATGTTCTCTATGATTTTGATGGATTCCTGTCTCACATTGAGGTCTTTCATCCATTTGGAGTTTATCTTTGTGTATGGTGTGAGAGAGTGGTCAAGTTTCATTCTTTTGCATATAGCTGTCCAATTTTTCCAGCATCATTTATTGAAGAGACTGTCTTTTTTCCACTGGATGTTTTTCCTGCTTTGTCAAAGATTAGTTGCCCAAAGAACCGAGGGTCCATTTCTGGGTTCTCTATTCTGTTCCATTAGTCTCTGTGTCTGTTTTTGTGCCAGTACCATGTTGTCTTTGTGATCACAGCTTTGTAGTACAGCTTGAAATCCGGCAATGTGATGCCCTCAGCTTTGTTTTTCCTTTTCAACAATTCCTTGGCGATTCGTGGCCTTTTCTGGTTCCACACAAATTTAAGGGCTGTTTGTCTTCATCAAGATAAAAAGCTTCTGCACAGCCAAGGAAACAGTCAAAAAAACCTAAGAGGCAGCCCACGGAATGGGAGAAGATATTTGCAAATGACACTACAGATAAAAGCTGGTATCCAAGATCTACAAAGAACTTCTCAAACTCAACACACGAGAAACAAATAATCAAATAAAATGGGCAGAAGATATGAACAGACACCTTTCCAATGAAGACATGCAAATGGCTAACAGACACATGAAAAAAATGTTCAAAATCATTAGCTATCAGGGAAATTCAAATCAAAACCACACTGAGATACCACCTTATGCCAGTTAGAATGGCAAAAATTGACAAGGCAAGAAACAACAAATGTTGGAGAGGATGTGGAGAAAGAGGATCCCTCTTACACTGGTGGTGGGAATGCAAGTTGGTACAGCCACTTTGGAAAACAGTGTGGAGGTCCCTTAAAAAGTTAAAAATTGAACTACCCTNTTGTGGAAGGAGCCAAGATGCCCTTCAACAGATGACTGGATTAAGAAGCTGTGGTCCATATATACAATGGAATATTACTCAGCCATCAAAAGAACGATTACCTAACATTTACAGCAACATGGACGGCACTGGAGGAGATTATGCTAAGTGAAATAAGTCAAGCAGAGAAAGACAATTATCATATGGTTTCACTCATTTATGGAATATAAGAAATAGCAGGGAGATCAGTAGGAGAAGGAAGGGAAGAATGAAGTGGGGGTAAACAGAAGGGGGAATGAACCATGAAAGACTATGGACTCTGGGAAACAAACTGAAGGCTTCAGAGGGGAGGTGGGTGGGGGACTGGGATAGGCCGGTGATGGGTATTAAGGAGGGCACATATTGCATGGTGCACTGGGTGTTATATGCAAATAATGAATCATGGAACACTACATCAAAAACTAATGATGTACTACTGTATGGTGACTAACATAACATAATAAAAAATTATTATAAAATAAATAAATAAAACAAAACAAAAAAAACAAAAAAAAAAAAAAAAGAAAAGATCTCAAAAACATCAGGGATTTATTTGGTTGTCGTTGTTCCTGGGTCCAGTTCTCCAGTTCAGGAAACTTCAAACCTTGAGAGAAAGGACGTAAAGGACCTGTTTTAAATCTCTGAAACTGAGTTTTAGCTAAAGCAATAATCGAAGTTAAGATACTTATCTTTCCAAAACTCTACATGAGAAATTAAAGCAAAAATCAGAAGATTGCCTGATGAGTATATGGAACCAGAATAATATCTAAGTAATCTTGTCTACTAATCTGTATAATCTGGTCTTGCCAATGAAGCAGACATATTGCCCATTTTTCCCTATTAACTTTGATTCTTAGGTCTTTTTGAGGCTCCAGTTAATGCCATGGAATCTCTCATCAGTGAAAAGCACATGCATACACACAAGCTTTTTCACATATTTCAGTAGTTTCAAAGACTCCCAAAACCCAAGACTTAAAATCCCAGGTCAATAGACCCCAGTTTAGGGATTCACTGACCTCTTTTTCAATGCTTAAACATGTCTTTTCCATTATTGCAACGACATTTAGATTAATCAGTCCTTGCTTGTTTCAGGCCAAGAAATTCTTGAAGCTCATGGCTTATTATCTAATTGACTCAAACAAAGAGGTTGGTGTGTAGGTATCATCCTTAGCTAGGATATAAGAACACCAGTAGTCCTAGAATTCTGCCTATTTGGTAGAATCAGCAGAAATTCCTCCCACTACTTTTTGTTCAGATAGTGGAGACAAAAAATTTAGAGTTTATGTCAACCTCCAGGCAATATAAATAACAACACAAAGAGTTGGTGTGTTTCTTTTGTGATGTCCCTCCTATGTTGTAATTCTCTTTCAAACTTAATCCTAGGCCCTGTCTCAAAGTGTGGGTAGTTGAAGGGATAGCATGTCAAGAGTATTTCCTTCTAAGGGCAGGAGCTGATTACAGATCAGTTACTTAGTACCACGCTATGGGTTAGATTGGTTTGTTTGAATCAGTCTGATGCAAAACATACTGAGGCAGTTACAGAATTTTGATCATTCTTGGATCCTATATCTTTGCTGATTTTATATTCAGTTTTAATTGAGAGAAATACAGGAACAGAACAATGATAATGTCTTTCAAATACTAGCTTTCGTTGACACCATTGGAGGATATCTGGTCTCAAATATTTGATTTAATCAGTTGGTTGCTGCATCCTAACTTGTGAAATGGCATGGTTTGGTAGAAAGATATTTGGTGACTATATTAGTCAGGGTTGCAGCAAGAAAGAGAAAGTTCATTCTAATTAGGATGATCTGAGAAGGGCTTAAAAAGGAACTGTTTCCCAAGGCAAGGGCAGAATGTAGGAAATCATAAGTGAAGTGAAGTGCAGTACCCCAGACCTGTTACTACCACTAGACCCAGTAGTGTAAGGAATGTGACCATAACCTGGAAGGGAGAATTGTGTAGGGTAGGCCAACTTCAGTGGAACCCCGAGCTCTGGTGAACGGACCCAGCCAGCTCTTGCTGAATCTGCAGGGAAGGAGGCAAGAACATAATTTGTCCTCATCTGTCCTCACTCCCTATTTTCCTTAGTATCTCTTTCTGAGCAGTCCTATTGGCACACTGACGTGAACATACAGGTCAGCATTCTGGATGGGGGGCAGGGTGGAAAAGAATGGAGAACGAATGGGTCTGGAAGGCAAGCAAAAACACTTGGCACAGGTCCAGCAAATTTGGATTCAAATTCTGGCTCCACTGCTTATCAATTCTTTGTCATTGAACCAGATGTAACTTCTTTAATATCCAGTTTTTTATTCCTCGGGATTTCCGGAGAATTAAATATAAATAGTGGAATGTCTGTTTATGTTACATAACATGTATATGCTCAAAAAATGCTTATTGAATGTTTACTGAATAAATGAGTACCTGATGAATTGAAAAGGAAATATTGGTGAAAGCAGAGGCTTAGAAGTATTTTCCCTTTACAATTTATGCACCATAAATACAATTTTTGATGTGTGTACATTTGAATAATATATTCTATATACACAGGAAATATATTCTAGGCAATGTTCATAGGGAAATACGCATGGAAAAGTAAATAATCATTATTGCTAATGTGTGACTATTGTGTTCTGGACACTTAAAATTTAATGTTTACATGCCTTTGGTGAGTCAGGGTATCTTTCCAATTTTCTCATTTTATGAACTACAGTACATAAAACTAAACATCTCTTAAAAACCCTAGAATTTTGGAACTGGAAATGGCCCATGGAAAAATCATCTGTTTAAGCTTTTTATTTTGCAGTTGAGAAGACTGAGGCTCAGAAACGTAAACTTATGCAAGACTAATGACCTTGGAAGTGGCAGAGTTACAGCTAGAATCCAGGAGTTCTGGCCTCAGTCTAAAAGCCANTCATCTGTTTAAGCTTTTTATTTTGCAGTTGAGAAGACTGAGGCTCAGAAACGTAAACTTATCCAAGACTAATGACCTTGGAAGTGGCAGAGTTACAGCTAGAATCCAGGAGTTCTGGCCTCAGTCTAAAAGCCATCTTCTAGATTTTGATTAATAACATCCTAAAGAACAGAACTGACTAAAAGTCCCACACCTTATAAATCAGCATGAAGCTTACCCAGAGGAAAGAATAAGCTATGAATTCAATCACCATCTAGATTCTGAGAGAGTAAGTTAAAGCATTAATGCTTTGCAATTTATAAAAGAACCTCTTGCCATAAGTGGCCATCATTATTATACTGCTCTCTGATGTGGATACAGTCTTGAGGCTCTTATAAATAAATTACATACATTCCCAGAAAACTTGAAATTAGCCTCTGCATAGGGAGAAGCAGTAGACAAATGCATCCACTTGATATGAAGGATGACCGTAGTCCTCATAGAATTCAAGAAAAATAAACTAGCTTTCTGGGACGTCTGGGTGGCTCAGTCAATTAAGCATCTGCCTTCAGCTCAGGTCATGATCCCAGGGTCCTGAGATCAAGCCCTGCATTGGGCTCCCTGCTCACTGGGGAGCCTGCTTCTCCCTCTCCCTCTGCTGCTCCGCCTGCTTGTGCTCTCTCTGTGTCAAATAAATAAATAAATAAATAAATAAATAAAATCTTTAAAAAAAAGAAAAATAAACTAGCATTCTGTATCAAAGTATAAAGTATCTCACTAGGTTTTTCTTAATGTGATAGGATCATTTTCCTTAATATTTCACAAGAATTTGAGTGAAAAAACTCAATATTACGTGAGAGGTTATTCTTAGGAAAGGGAAAGTGAAAATTCTAAAGACAACGGAACATTATCATATATCCTCAAGAAAAACAGATTTTTTTCTGGAAGGCTTGTTATCTGTCTTTCTCCTTATGTCTCTTGTAAGAGGAATCACCATTAAGGCCGTAGAAGCATTCTGGGACTCCAAAGAGAAGAAAACAACGTTTAGGAGAGAAAGGCTAAAATAATGCTGGTCTCCCGCCATGCCATATGGAGGGGCCATGGAATAGCTCCTAAGATACTCGTTCCCTTAATTAGGACAAACCCCAATCCCAAATGCTTTTGGAAGAAGAGCCTTATAACAAACGCTCTAGGGGATCAATCACAGCTTCAGACTTTTCAATTAAACTTCCGTTTTATTACCCCTCATTGATAGTCTTTGAAGTATGTTTCAATTAACATAAAATTTAGAGCCAGAAGATTTCTAAACTTCTGGGCTTCAAAAATACTATACACATTATCCAAATAATTCTTATGAGCTAGAAATAAATACAAATTATTGTAATTATTCACTAGCAAAAATGGCAGTCTTAAGAGACATTGTGTAGCATAGTGGTAAGGAAGTCAAGACTTTGTACTTGGGGGCTCTCTGTATCTCAGTTGCCTCAAGTAGAAAATGGGAAAATAGCATGACCTACTTCATCTGGAGTTGTTAGAATTCAATGAGGTAAGTCATGAATACACTTAGAATGGGGTCTGATACCCAGTATGGAGTATAAATTTTAGATAATGTTGTGGTTATTATTGTTATTACTATTAAGTTATTATTTATTTAGCCTGTATTATGTTGCTATATTCTTGGTCTTGTGCGATTTCTTAATCCTCACAGCGACCTTGAACTTTTTTGGTAGGTATCGTTAGTTCCATTTCACAACGGAGGAGACCAAAGTTGAGAGAGCTTAGGAAACTTGGCTAAACACACAGAGTAAGAGGCAGAGCTACAGTTCCAAAACAAGTCTGTCTGACCTCAAAACCTATGCTTATAACCACAGCACGGTATTTACTTCCAGCTGATCTTTCTATATTTATGGAGAGTCTCTCCTAAATCCTTCTCATCCTGCAAGACCATAGGATTGAATAGAAGAATAGAGGTCTCTTCTTTTGTGGACTACGTTCTGGCTGTGTGTTTCCTTAAATTAAACATGACTTTTATTGTTTATTCTTTTTACAAAAGCAATATATGCCTTTTGCTGAAAAGTTAGAAATTGCTACTAATAAAGAGGGAGTAAAAGTACATATTCTTTCCATCCAGAGATAACTGCCATTAACTCTTTAGTTGTATATTCTTCTGCTATTTGTGTTCTGAATTTCATCTAGTGCAATTATTTGTTTTTCATTGGTTATAAAATGTTTACAACTCACGAGCAATATTTCCATAGAAATAAATAAGGATAAAGACTATTTTCTTTTCTATTATGAGTAAGATATTGTCTTTCTATTTAATCTTTGAGTGGCACAAAGCCTAGACTGTGGTTTACCAGTGGGGTTTAGCCCAATATTTTTATTTAATGACCAAAAAGTAAAATAAGGACACAAAAATGAAATGTAAGAATATTAGAAACTCTATTGGAAAGAAGAAAATCAAGGGTGGCTGGGAATTCCTTGCATCGTTGGCTTAGCTCTCCATGTCATTCCATTTTTATAAGCTGGTGATAATGGACATAATCCATGCTCTTTCTCCAGCCCAAGTCACTCTCTTTGAATTCTTTGTGAAGTGTGGGATTTTTTTTTTACTAAAAGAAAAAATGATAATAAAAAGGGTTCTCTAACCTCAAGACATTTACAATCTACTCCTTTGCCAATGAATTGAAAGGTGGTAATAGCAAACCCTCAGTTTGTGCTGTCTTGAATTTTAGGCCTCATGGAAAGGCTGCATGGGTGGCTGATAAATTCCACTCACGGATTTTAAAGACATTTTACGGCCTTTGCCCAGGCATCTAGCACCATTTCTGTTGGAGAACAACGAACAAAAAACCAAATTACTGATTGGTAGAAGAGATAGCACTTTCCCTTCTCATCTACTATGTTACTTCAATTTTGAACTTCATAAAATTTTCAGTAAACTCTTGCCACATCTGAGTGGTGTGCCTAAAAAGAAATGAAAATCTAGGGTAGAGTGAAAAATGACAGAATTAGAGGGCACAAAGGAAATAGACTTTTCAAGATGCAGAGTGATGTCTGAGAACACTAACTTCTCAGTGACAAATTTAATATTCTAGTATAACCTAGAACGGTTCTTCATGGAGTTGGAATAAAGAGGGCAAATTCAATGATTTGATGCGAATTCAGTTTAGTTCTTAAAATGGTATGAAACATTTTTAATTCTATTAGTTTCGTGTTTTTTTTTTTTTAAAATCTATTAGATTTTAAAAGAAAAACCTAATAGCTTTAAAAAACTGTTAGGTAACTCTAGTCACTTAAGTCACAGATAATCAGATGCTTTTCTTTCTTAGGATCTTTAGTGCTTGCTCACGTCACAGTTTTTATACTTTTAGATACACCTGCCAATAAGACAAGAAGTAATTTTTGCAGGAGATTTGACATTGAGAGTCGCAGATAGTTATCTGAATGATGATTTCTAGACCCCAGTTTAGTTTCATTATAATTGTACTGCAATAAAGCATAGCCCGTATAGATGAACAGAACAGCTATTCTGCATAATGTGGGCCAATTTTCTCCATTATGATATTAAGAAGGATTTTGACTTAGATACCCATATATCTGCATTTAGAACCTCAGTGTTAAAGTTCTTTAAAGTCACTGTGCCCCCTTAATATATGCCCCAAAATACCCTTTCCTAGTTTTACCAATATTTATTAAAGATATATTTAAAAATTTTAACTTGTATTTTGTATTCTATGCTCCTGGTGTGGATGTACGATGCGTTTGCTATTTAAGTCATTTAGAAAACAATGGTAGCCACATTTGATGAATAGAAGAGACCCCAAATCTACTTTAATATTTTCTCAGCCTTACTCTCCTGACAGAATGTAACTGATTTCTCTTGTTTTGAGGACTATTTTACATCTGAGATCTTATGGTTCAGTGCTTATACACAAAGGTCTGTCCTGTATGTGTCAGGGCATCAGCGAAGCCTGCAGTGGTATGGAAATCCTGTTTGGGCATATCAGCCATTGGCATGGCTCTGTTGTTGTTGTCAGTTTTAAAAATAGTTTTGCAAAAACAGACCTGCAAACTGGGACATAGAGAAAAAAGGATGGGAAATAGAATAAATGACAGTGGAGAGAGGCTTTCTTTTTTTCTTTTTTTCAATTGTGCCAAGGCACAACTGTAGCCAATACCCACTGGTATGGTGAGAACACAGCATTCTTGCCCATTTGCAACTCATGCTTTAAGTACAGCCCATAAAGGTCCCAGATATGTGGATACCAAGGTTCTGGTTCTCCACAATGATCAAATATGCTGCAAGCTTTCTGAAACATCGGAAGGATTGTGGTTCAACTTCCTTTATCCAGCTCCTTAGACTCCCTGTTTCAAAGGCTTTTGTCGAACCTGAGATGTCTCGATGATGTCATGTGTAATTGTGAAAGCATCCTCAGACATAGTTTTCTCTGCCTTTGACAAAGCATAGTTACTGGATCTGAACACAGTTTGGCTATACCTGTTAGAATCTGTCCATTGGTCATCTAGTGTGTGGATACTATTTTAGAAGTATTAATTTGGGATACTTTGACATTCAATCAGGAAAAGAATGTCCTGGGAAGTCTGCCATATCCTGATGGTGATCTTAGTTACTACACATAATCTTTCTGAACAATGAGGACAGTGAGTCCTACCCTATCACTCTTTATAGGATGTTTGTCATATTTGTGCTTACCTATCATCTTTTGCATAGTTTTTTTTTTATATTTGGGGAAATCCTCAAGTTATGAGGATAACCTTACTGTTACAGAGGTCAGAACTGAAATTCCCACCAGCCTCCCTAGCACCTTAGGATACACCTGCACTTCACCAGTCAAAGGTACCGTGGGAGCCTGTATTTCAGTTATGAGCAATGGGAAGGAAGAGTTTGGTGCTTGATTCTATTTAGCTGCTAGGGATGGCAGTTGAAGTGTCTGGTTATTGGAGGAGATATTACTTACTAAAGTATGTATAAATGATAAATATTTAGAATAAAGGAAATATGGTAGTTTGCACTATTGTGAGAAGGTTTCGTGCTTTGGGATCCTTTCCTGGGACTGCTTCTGGTTTTAAAAAGAAGCCTGCCAACTCCAATCAATTTTTAGTAGAATAGGTAAAGGAGTGACTATTAAGGAAGGAATTCTCACCAGAGACTTTTTTTTTTTTAGATTTATTTATTTGACAGAGAGACAGCCAGCGAGAGAGGAAACACAGCAGGGGAGTGGGAGAGGAAGAAGCAGGCTCCCAGCAGAGGAGCCCGATGTGGGACTCGATCCCAGAATGCCGGAATCACGCCCTGAGCCGAAGGCAGATGCTTAACAACTGCGCCACCCAGGCACCCCTCACCAGAGACTTTTGCTCATCTCTCAACTATGTTAAAGTTATGTATCCCTCTATTTGTTCATAAAATTTTGAGTTTATAAGGAAAAGACACTAGAGCTGTACCTTAGTCATTTTGGGCTGCTATAACAGAATATCATAGACTGGGTGGTTTATAAAGAATACAAACTTATTTCCACCTATTTTGGAGGCTGGGAAGTCCAAGATCAAGGTGCTGGCAGATTCGGTGTCTGATAAGGGCCTGTTTCCTGCTTTACAGATGACGGTCTTCTCCCTGTTTCCTCACATGGCCAAAGGGAGGAACAAGGAGCTCTCTGGGGTCTCTTCTATAAGAGACTAGTCCCACTCATGAGGGCTTCACCTTCATGACTTATTACCTCCCAAGAGCCTCACCCCCAAATACCATTACAATGGGGGTTGGGTTTCAACAAGTGAATTTTGGGGGGACACATTGAGTTTACAGCAGTTAGTATTGTCACATTTGGAAACCTGATCTATGTTCACTTACATGATTTTATTCATTTCAAACAAGCCTCCTTTTAGCCTTTATCTTTTCAAAGGGAAAATTACTAATCTTTAATCTGTACTCCTATATAAAGTATTCCATTCTTTGATGAGTTTAGTCCGAAATATTCTACATCCTTCTGGCTACCTTATGGAAGTAAACACCAGAAGCCTTCTGTTATTTGAGCCATTAAAGATAGTAAGTATTTACATATACTAGATGCAAGCTAGGAACTGTAATTCTGCTTGGAAAAAAAACTTGCAAAGGTAAAAGTTTGAAATAAAGTTAAGCTTTCTTCTTTATGATCAGATCAAATAATCTTTAAAGTAAGGCATTTAATCAAGATCTATGTAGGATGGCTCGTTACTTTTGCATCAGTTTCCATAATGAAATGAGAGCATCAAGGAAGAGAGAATCATAATACATTCCAACTGAATGACTTGGTGGTTTCACGGTTGAGATCATCAGGGAGCATCTAGTTAGAGTTTCATCCAAATGCACTTCTGTTAAATTTGTTCAGAAGGGCCTTTGGAACAAAATTATTATGTAAGGGATGGTCATTTCACAGGTGAATCAGCATTCCTTTCTCGCCTCTTACTTTGTCAGCTTTGTTACTTGATGAGCATGGAACAACCCAGGAGAAATAAACTTGATTTCTCAGTGATGGTCCCTAGGGCATTTCTGCTTCTTGTTGGTCTGTCCAGGTAGGTGCAAACAGTATGGTTCACACATAAAGACCTTGCTTTTTAGTTGTTGCACATTTTACACATATACACATAATTACCTCTTAATTAGCCCTAAGGGAGAGAGATGAGTTTAAGGCTTTTTTTGGCATAAAATAATTTTTTTCAGTAAAACAATACAGCTATTTTATCTATTGCTTATATATTACATAGAAATAGAGAGGTTACACATCAATTTGGAATTTAAGAAATGTCTACAAGGAAATAGAGTAAAATACCAACTGACTAGTGCAAACTTTTCCACACATACATGGAATGCCTCTACTAAAGGTGAATGAAATTGTGATACAGTGTTCAAGTTATTGCCCTTCTGGTTATAATTTAGCTTATTTGAATGAACATTTATTGAATATCTATCATATGTCAGACCCAGTTCTGGTACAATAATGAATGATGCATGTTGCCTGCCCATAAAGTCCTTACCATCTTGTGTCTCAGAGACTCAGATGGGTAACACTGTAAGGATTGCTGAGTGCAAATAAATCCATAATGAAAATTACTTTGATTAAAAATGTGCTTTAATGAAGGGTTTTAAATATATTTTAAGAAAGGATCTTCATAGTAAAACCAATACTATAATGTATATTTATCTACTGTTCACTATGCCCGAATGGCCCAAATTATATAAGGTGCTATTCAGAGAGGCTATA
The DNA here is from genome assembly GCF_002007445.2 of Ailuropoda melanoleuca. Taxonomy (NCBI): domain Eukaryota; kingdom Metazoa; phylum Chordata; class Mammalia; order Carnivora; family Ursidae; genus Ailuropoda; species Ailuropoda melanoleuca. The sequence goes on from NC_048221.1 coordinate 111,118,447, forward strand.
CAATAAAAGTAAAATAAGCTACAGTGTCAACTGTGTTTAACAGAATTCAATGCAATCTTTTCTTTTGAACACAAGTTTAACAATTTATCGTAATACCAACCTACATTAATTAATGTTCAGTATTTCATTGGAGACTCAGAACTCTGTGAAGTAGAGTTTATTAATTAGAAGTTTTAGTTGCAAACAACAGAATTTACCTTGGATGGTTTACCAGAACACAGACCACAGATATATAAAATGTATTAAAATCTTTGAGGGGGCTGAGGATCACACTTAAGGCTATACATCCAGAAACAACACTCAACACTTACCTGAAGAACTGTTGTTTTGAGGAGCATGCTTTTGTGTTGTCCCAATAAGTATGAAGTGCCAGGAGCTCAGGTTCACTGCCAGGATCATGGCCAGTGACACCCATTCAACTTTTGTGTCAGGAACTCAACCTTGCAACCAAATTCACTGGTGTGTTTTATAATCAGTGGTAGCATGTAATTGTAATAATACAAGTGTAATCCTATTGGCATTCTTCCTTTAAACTNAAACTTATTTCCACCTATTTTGGAGGCTGGGAAGTCCAAGATCAAGGTGCTGGCAGATTCGGTGTCTGATAAGGGCCTGTTTCCTGCTTTACAGATGACGGTCTTCTCCCTGTTTCCTCACATGGCCAAAGGGAGGAACAAGGAGCTCTCTGGGGTCTCTTCTATAAGAGACTAGTCCCACTCATGAGGGCTTCACCTTCATGACTTATTACCTCCCAAGAGCCTCACCCCCAAATACCATTACAATGGGGGTTGGGTTTCAACAAGTGAATTTTGGGGGGACACATTGAGTTTACAGCAGTTAGTATTGTCACATTTGGAAACCTGATCTATGTTCACTTACATGATTTTATTCATTTCAAACAAGCCTCCTTTTAGCCTTTATCTTTTCAAAGGGAAAATTACTAATCTTTAATCTGTACTCCTATATAAAGTATTCCATTCTTTGATGAGTTTAGTCCGAAATATTCTACATCCTTCTGGCTACCTTATGGAAGTAAACACCAGAAGCCTTCTGTTATTTGAGCCATTAAAGATAGTAAGTATTTACATATACTAGATGCAAGCTAGGAACTGTAATTCTGCTTGGAAAAAAAACTTGCAAAGGTAAAAGTTTGAAATAAAGTTAAGCTTTCTTCTTTATGATCAGATCAAATAATCTTTAAAGTAAGGCATTTAATCAAGATCTATGTAGGATGGCTCGTTACTTTTGCATCAGTTTCCATAATGAAATGAGAGCATCAAGGAAGAGAGAATCATAATACATTCCAACTGAATGACTTGGTGGTTTCATGGTTGAGATCATCAGGGAGCATCTAGTTAGAGTTTCATCCAAATGCACTTCTGTTAAATTTGTTCAGAAGGGCCTTTGGAACAAAATTATTATGTAAGGGATGGTCATTTCACAGGTGAATCAGCATTCCTTTCTCGCCTCTTACTTTGTCAGCTTTGTTACTTGATGAGCATGGAACAACCCAGGAGAAATAAACTTGATTTCTCAGTGATGGTCCCTAGGGCATTTCTGCTTCTTGTTGGTCTGTCCAGGTAGGTGCAAACAGTATGGTTCACACATAAAGACCTTGCTTTTTAGTTGTTGCACATTTTACACATATACACATAATTACCTCTTAATTAGCCCTAAGGGAGAGAGATGAGTTTAAGGCTTTTTTTGGCATAAAATAATTTTTTTCAGTAAAATAATACAGCTATTTTATCTGTTGCTTACATATTACATAGAATTAGAGAGGTTACACATCAATTTGGAATTTAAGAAATGTCTACAAGGAAATAGAGTAAAATACCAACTGACTAGTGCAAACTTTTCCACACATACATGGAATGCCTCTACTAAAGGTGAATGAAATTGTGATACAGTGTTCAAGTTATTGCCCTTCTGGTTATAATTTAGCTTATTTGAATGAACATTTATTGAATATCTATCATATGTCAGACCCAGTTCTGGTACAATAATGAATGATGCATGTTGCCTGCCCATAAAGTCCTTACCATCTTGTGTCTCAGAGACTCAGATGGGTAACACTGTAAGGATTGCTGAGTGCAAATAAATCCATAATGAAAATTACTTTGATTAAAAATGTGCTTTAATGAAGGGTTTTAAATATATTTTAAGAAAGGATCTTCATAGTAAAACCAATACTATAATGTATATTTATCTACTGTTCACTATGCCCGAATGGCCCAAATTATATAAGGTGCTATTCAGAGAGGCTATACAATAAAAGTAAAATAAGCTACAGTGTCAACTGTGTTTAACAGAATTCAATGCAATCTTTTCTTTTGAACACAAGTTTAACAATTTATCGTAATACCAACCTACATTAATTAATGTTCAGTATTTCATTGGAGACTCAGAACTCTGTGAAGTAGAGTTTATTAATTAGAAGTTTTAGTTGCAAACAACAGAATTTACCTTGGATGGTTTACCAGAACACAGACCACAGATATATAAAATGTATTAAAATCTTTGAGAGGGCTGAGGATCACACTTAAGGCTATACATCCAGAAACAACACTCAACACTTACCTGAAGAACTGTTGTATTGAGGAGCATGCTTTTGTGTTGTCCCAATAAGTATGAAGTGCCAGGAGCTCAGGTTCACTGCCAGGATCATGGCCAGTGACACCCATTCAACTTTTGTGTCAGGAACTCAACCTTGCAACCAAATTCACTGGTGTGTTTTATAATCAGTGGTAGCATGTAATTGTAATAATACAAGTGTAATCCTATTGGCATTCTTCCTTTAAACTCATCTACTTGCTTCACGTTCTGCATGTATGACAGCTCTGAGTTCCTTAGGCAGTACTCATCACCCCAAATCTTGAGCTTTCCCAGGAGAAGGGGGGATGTGATTGGATGTTGGGGAATGGGGTCGCCATTTTGGAGGTCCTTAACTTTCAGGGAGAGAGTGGTCCTGAGTAAAGAGCTGGGGAGGGCCAGAAGCAGTGTGAAGATCACCCTTTTGGGGAGCAGGGTCCGAGGGCTGTTGGGTAAGAGGACCAGAAAGGGAGATGCGAGTACTCAAAAGAAAAAATGTTCTTAAGACACCTGTTATGGTGAACATCTACACAGCACCAACAATTACCTCATACAACATTTAAAATCATTAAATCAATATAGTTATTCTTGAGTAAAAATTAATGTTTTTGCGTCTTTAAATTAGAGATTGGATTTGGGGTTTTTAAAAACAAATGACAAAAAAGAATTAAGACCTATAAGTAATTTGTGCCCAAGAATCAGATTTAAAGCAGGCTATTCCTGCCGGTTACAACTTCATTGATTCCATTTCGCCAAAGTGTTTTCTTAATTGCTCATCTATATTTGTTCATTTATTTGAGGGTTTCCTCCTAGGTCAAGATGCTAAACAGTGATTTAGGCAGTTAAAAAAAAAAGGGAGAGAGAGAGAGACATCTTCCAGAATGGAGAGCAAGCTCCCCTTTCACTTGCTCTGCTCCCTTTATCCTTGGCCAAAGCAAGCGATCATGAGCCTGGCCTCATAGCTTCTAATCCTCTGCCCAGAAGACTCTCATGAGACTCCTTTTTTGCTTTAAAGCTCTCATTGATCTTATTTAGAAGATAAAGGAAAATAAGAACAAAAGGATCAATTTAGGGAATTTTAAAATAACTGCAACCCTCACTGAAAGGACTTCAAATATATATATGTTTCAATGATTATTTTTTAAAAGAATGGTATCAGTGAAATGATTTTGAATTCTTCTGCATAGTTACTGTTATTTACCGAGGGGAAAAAAAGCGTGTGACTTTGCAAAAAAGGAGAATTTGAGCATCAGGATCATGAAAAAAAAACCCAAAAAACCTTAAAAATTCTAAGACAAGAAAAATATCATCAAATATGTTTTTAGTGAACATATTTTTAGATAGGTAAATTTTATGTTAGAAGTGTGTTTGAATGCTTATATAATCATTTGGAAATTTGTACTTATATGTGTGTGGTTATTGTATTTGAGAAATAATTCTGTTAACTATTTAATATTAATTTAAAGGTTCCTGTTCTATCTTTGACTTAGTAATATATTTTGGTCATAATAACAATTTATTTGATTTGGTTGTTGGTCATGGAAGCAATCCCCCGATTATAACATTGTTCATATGAAGAAATACGGTCCAATTATTGACAACACAGTTTATGACAACTTCTAGGAGAATACTGTGATGAGAATTAGAATATTTGTGTAATTCTCTTATAGCTTCCTATAAGGGTGGCAGACACCTAAAAGGTGCCAGGTTCAATAAATATTCCAAGGTATATTAAGTGAAAAAAACAAGTTTCTGAGCAGCATGTGTAGAATATTTACATTCATGCAAAATGGAGGAGGATAGGTAAATACATATTGTTTTTGATTTTTTTAAGTATAAATTTGTTTTGGAAGGACAAACACAACAATGATAGTTACCCTGTTTGAAGTGGAGGAAGGGAGGGGGCATGATGCACAGAGGACCAGGCTGGAAGGGATGCTGTCACTGTGGACATTTTCATACTTTGTTTGATTTTTGAGCTTTGTGACTATTCAAGATTAATTAAGATGAAATAAAAGCAATTAGATTTTTTTATATTTAAAAAATGAATTATTACCGTTGTGAAATCTTTCTTATAAGCAACATAGCTACAAGATTCTTGTTTTTGATACTCTTTCTCTTTATTCTTGTTCTTTTTTACTTAAGGCATTCTAAATAACCAGAGTACACCATCTGGGACATAAATTACAAATAAATTTTACTGTAATTACTTTTTGGTCAGCACTTTACTTGAAAACTATAAATTTTTTTTGGACTATGCATATATCTAATTTTACAGTCTTTAAATTTGATGGCTTTTTCAGAAATTTGGCATGGTCCACAGAGGAAAAGAAAAAAAATACATTGAAAAGAACTAAATAAAAGTGAATAACCAAGTACATGAGCCTCAAATGCAGACCTCAAGCTTTTACTATAAATGTCAGCTTTCTGGGAAAGTCCGGGTTGCTGGTTGGGAGATAGAGAAGATATATCTGTGAAAATCATGATGACTTCTCAGTGCCCATATTGAAAACCACTGAACAGTATGGTCTAAAAGTCCCTTCCAGCCCTTCCAGTCAGTCATTCCATTGCAAGAGAGATACAGAAAACCAAGAAAGCAGAATCAAAGATGAGTCCTTTTAGACCAAGTTGAAATAACTTGGGATTGATTGTACCATATCAGCACATACCTTTGACCAGCTTAGTTTAAATAAGAAAAATGGTATTAAACATAACAAGGGATAGCTTGTGGTAACAGAAGGAAGAAGCTCTTGATGATAAAAGTTTTAATTAACAAGACAAATCTTCAATCCTGAGAATCTTTAAAAACAAAATCAAAAGTTCTTTAGGTGATTTGGGCATTTTCTGGAGACAGTGCTCTTTTTGAGTCTTGAGTAAATGTCTCCATAGATTATTTAAGAATTGTCACCTGGTAAAGTAGTTGCTTGCTTTCTTTCTTTTTTGGGGGGGGAGGGGCAGAGGGAGAGGGAGAGAGAGAATCTTCAGCAGGCTCCATGCCCAGAGTGGAGCCTGACACTGGGCTCTATCTCACAACCCTGAGATCGTGACCTGAGTTAAAATCAAGAGTCAGACACTTAATATACTGAGCCACCCGGGTGCCCCATAATTGTTTTCTTTACTATGTAAACAACTCAATATTTAGGCAAAATTACTTGTTTAACATTTTCATATTTTCAAGCTGTATGCCCTATATATATGCTTTTTTGTAGATAATTTACTTAAAGCGTTAGCTGTTTTAACCAGTGCAGCCATTTTGTGTAGTTATAAGAATGATTTATTCACTTTGGTATTTAATGCAAATAAGAAAGAATTTATAGAATTAAAATTGACATTCATTTAAATTTGCATTATGTTTCTTAATTTATGTTGTAATCTTTTAACTTTTTCACATATCCTATTATAAAATATATATTTGCCCCAGTAGCTTTTATTGTCCCTAACATATTGCCAATATTTAGGCTAAAAATTAATCTGTAATCAACCTTAACATTCTCAAGTTCTTCCAAGAGGGCACAATGTATAAAATAAAATGCACATTCTTTTTTTTTAAATTTTTTTCTTTTTTTGTAAGTAATCTCTACTCTCAGTGTGGGGCTTAAACTTATGACTTCAACATCAAGAGTCACATGCTCTACCAACTGTGCCAACCAGGTGCCCCTAAAACACACATTCTTAGCTAATAATATCTTTAGCATAAAATGGTTCAACAGTACAGATTGGCCGGAAATTGATTTTAGGCTTGGGGAAAATTTTTATTTCCCCTAATCCATTGGTGTTAGAATTGGATTCTATTTTAAACTCTTCTGGAGATACTGAATATTATTATAATTTAAGTACAGGGAATCTATTGCATCAGTGTAAGGACCCACATTTTGAAGCCTCAATGTAGTTTCAAAGACCTCAATAATACATTGTTCTATGGTATTATTCTTTTGAATTCTTTTTTTTAATGATTCTTTTTTATTATATTATGTTAGTCACCTACAGTACATCCCCGGATTCCGATGCAAAGTTCAATGCTTCATTANAAAGTTCGATGCTTCATTAGTTGCGTATAACACCCAGTGCACCATGCAATACGTGCCCTTCTTACTACCCATCACCAGTCTATCCCATTCCCCCACCCCCCTCCGCTCTGAAGTCTTCAGTTTCTTTCTCATAGTCCATAGTCTCCCATGTTTCATTCCCCCTTCTGATTACCCCTGCTTTCTTTATTCCTTTCTTCCTCTGCCGATCATCCTAGTTCTTATGTTCCATAGATGAGAGAAATCATATGATAATTGTCTTTCTCTGCTTGACTTATTTCACTTAGCATTATCTCCTCCAGTGCCGTCCATGTTGCAGCAAATGTTGAGAATTCGTTCTTTCTGATAGCTGAGTAATATTCCATTGTATATATGGACCACAGCTTCTTAATCCAGTCATCTGTTGAAGGGCATCTCGGCTCCTTCCATGATTTGGCTATTGTGGACAATGCAGCTATGAACATTGGGGTGCATATGGCCCTTCTCTTTACTACGTCTGTATCTTTGGGGTAAACACCCAGTAGTGCAATGGCTGGGTCATAGGGTAGTTCAATTTTTAACTTTTTAAGGGACCTCCACACTGTTTTCCAGAGTGGCTGTACCAACTTGCATTCCCACCAACAATGTAGGAGGGATCCCCTTTCTCCACATCCTCTCCAACAATTGTTGTTTCTTGCCTTGTCTATCTTTGCCATTCTAACTGGCGTAAGGTGGTATCTCAGTGTGGTTTTGATTTGAATTTCCCTGATGGCTAATGATTTTGAACATTTTTTCATGTGTCTGTTAGCCATTTGTATGTCTTCATTGGAAAAGTGTCTGTTCATATCTTCTGCCCATTTTATGATTTGTTTATTTGTTTCTCGTGTATTGAGTTTGAGAAGTTCTTTGTAGATCTTGGATACCAGTCCTTTATCTGTAGTGTCCTTTGCAAATATATTCTCCCATTCCGTGGGCTGCCTCTTAGTTTTTTTGACTGTTTCCAAAAAAGATTTTATTTATTTATTTTTAAAGATTTTATTTATTTGACATAGAGAGAGAAAGCGAGAGAGAGAGCACAAGTGGGTGGAGCAGCAGGCAGTGGGAGAGGGAGAAGCAGGATCCTCGCTGAGTGGAGAGTTGGACATGGGGCTCAATCCCAGGACCCTAGGAACATTACTCAAGCTGAAGGCAAACGTCTAACTGACTGAGCCACCTAGGCACCCCAGAAAAAAAAATTAAGGCAAAAAGCCTAATGCATACAAGAAGTCACAACACAATGAGAAAAATTTGACTTCATTAGGAAAATATAACAATTCTAAATACGTGTGCAACTAACAGTCTCAAAATACATGTGAACTGACAAATTCACCACGATCATAGTGAGAGATTCCATATGTCTCCCTATTATTGGCAGGAAAACATGACAAAAAATTAAGTAAACTTTTCACAACAGGCAGGTGCAAACTTGATTTAATGGACATATATGAGTGCAGAGGATCATAGGGGAAGTGAGGGAAAACTGAATGGGAAGAAATCAGAGAGGGAGACAAACCATGAGAAAATCTTGACTCCAGGAAACAAACAGGGTTGTGGAAAGGGAGGTGGGTGGGGGGATGGGGTAACTGGGGGATGGGCATTAAGGACAGAATGTGATGTGATGAGCACTGGGTGTTATACCCAACTAATGAATCATTGAACACTACATCAGAAACTAATGATGTACTATATGTTGGCTAATTGAATTTAAATTAAAAAGATAATGGGCATATATGGAATTCTGTGTCAAACAGAGAGTATACATTCTTCTCAACTTTTTATAAAATGGGTCATTTTAAAAATTGATTACTGGGCAATGAAGCAAGTTTCCATTAAATTTCAAAGTTATTGTTCTGGCCAAAACCTCTGACCACAGTTCAATCAAGGCAGAGCTTAAAAATAGAAAGAGAAATAGTTTTCTTAGTTTTTGGAAATTAAAATAATTTTCTAAATTACTCAAAAATCAAGGAAAAATTCATAATGAATATTAAAAATAAGTGCTCAGAACTGAAAAAAATAAGAATATTTCATGTAAAACTTGTGGGAGGCAAAAAAGTAATGTTTTGAGAAAATTTTTTTGCCTTAAGTTCTTATATTAGAGAAAAATAAAAGTTGAAAATTAATGAGCTAAGTATACAACTTAAGATATTAACAAAAGAATAATAATATTAATCTAAAAAAAGTAGGAGGAAGGAAATAACAGACAAGAGCAAAAAAAAATCAATGAAACAGAAAACCAAGACATAATAGAAATAATCAAAGAATAAAATTGAAAACAAGATATTTGGCAAAATTGAAGAAGGTAAAAGAAAAAAGGAAGGCAGAAATAAATAGCATATTAAAATATTTTAAAAATAAATTGAAGGAATAAGGATTAGAAAGGAGGAAATAATAATAATTGTACATTGATTAAAATTTCCAGTTAAAAAGAAAATATTTCAGGGGCGCCTGGGTGGCACAGCGGTTAAGTGTCTGCCTTCAGCTCAGGGCGTGATCCCGGCGTTATGGGATCAAGCCCCACATCAGGCTCCTCTGCTATGAGCCTGCTTCTTCCTCTCCCACTCCCCCTGCTTGTTTCACTCTCTCGCTGGCTGTCTCTATCTCTGTCAAAGAAATAAATAAAATCTTTAAAAAAAAAGAAAATATTTCAGATTATATAAAAACATCTAGATACAGGCTGTTTACAAGATAAACACCTGAAATATAAGGGCATGAAAAGTTGGAAGTAAAAGGTTGAAAAAATGATCTAGGAAGCTAATACTACAGAATGCTAAAGAAACTATATTAATATCACACCAAATAAAGTTTAAGACATGAAGTTCAAATAATATGCTACTAGAGACATAAAAAAACTACTACTTACCAATGAGTTTCAAATCCCTAGGAAGTTATAATAGTTCAAAACTTCAACAAATTTAGTGACAAGGCCACACACACACACACACACACACACACACACACATCCCCCAAAAACTACAAGTAAAAATTGTCAAATTTACCATCATAGCAGAATATTTTGACACATATCTCACAGTAATTGACAGAGTATGTTGATAAAATCACTTTGGAAAACTATTTGAGATTATCTCATAAATTTAAATGCTTGTGCTAATCTCAAACCACAGAATTTTTAAGTAACCCAAAACTCCAACCGAACTGAAAATTGGTATATTCATACAGTAGAACAAAATGCAGGACTGAGAATTAATGAATTCTAGCTCTTTGGGTCAACCTGCATGAATCAGACTTTTGAAGCAAATAGGTAATTTTCAGAAGAATTATGTCATTTGTGTGAAGTTCAAATAATGCAAAACTAAATGCTGCATTGTTGAGTTACAGCCATATGTGATATAACCACAAAGAGAAGTATGGGATTAATAAACACAAAATTATTGGAAGCAAGGGTGTGAAGCACACAGCAGAAAGGGAGATCATGTAGGAGCACACAGGAACATCACAATCGCAGTGTTTTATCTTTTGAGCTAGGATCAGGTGACAGCATGAGTATTCATTTTAAATTCTGCATATGTTATAAATATTCTTTTGTATTTATTCAACAATTGCTATAATCTATATAATATGACATAAAATAAACACGATTGAACAAAGAGAAGTAGGACTTTCAGAATCCCCATATGATTTTGTCTGGAGAGGGTCTGGGAAGTTATGGAATAAAAAAATCAGATGTGTTAATTAGGTAATGTCTCTTTTTCCACATATATTACAGACCCAGAAAATGTTAAAAGAGTTTAAATATCTGTGGGCTTGTGCATTTCCTCTATGTTCTTAATGTCCTTTCTGTTTGCAGTAAAAATTAGACCTGTCATTATGGCTTTATCAGTACCAAATAGTAAGTGTTGATAACTTATTTTTTTCCTTTCCTAAGCTCATATTTCTTCTTTCTTGTGTCATCTCAATCTTTGTAATTATGTCCCCTTACATGCTTAAATAATCAACCATCAACCCCTCCTAACTTGAGGGAGTAGGGTGAGATTATTCGACCTATGTATTTTCTGGGGCAGGGGAAAAACTCTTTTACCTGTGGCAATACTCCAGGCCCCTGAAGAGATGAAAGTTGTATTTACTAAGAGTCCAAGCAGTGAGTCTCACTGGAGAGTTGATAAAAAGGATTTGGTGGGAAATTAGGCCTGAGGTATGGAGTCAAAAAAGTGGGCGATGTGTAAGAGTGTGTGTAAGGGTGAGGGACTTTGGGGGAGCTGAGGTGCTAGCTCAGAGTAAGAGGAAGTAAAACAGGGAAGGGAGAACTAACTTGGATACATTTGGGGGTACAAAAGGCAAATGTGATAGGTTTTTATGAACTCCCTGTGCTGTTTGGTAGACGTGAGCTGGCTTCATCATACCGAAGTCAGAAAGGGATGCTCTATCTTCCTGCTTCATCTTTTAAAATATTGTTTTTGCTTTAGATTATTCCATCAAACTCACTTGTTTCTTTTATTTACTGACTTACACATAATATTTCACTTCTAGTTCTTAATAGAAAATGGAGCTTCATCAATAAAAGTGTCACTATTGCAGAGGGTGGTCAATGTATGTAAATGGATAACTTTGGCAGACTGCAAATAAAATCCTAATCATCGATCATCCTGCAAAGAGGCAACAATAAATTTATTTTCAAAGGAGGATTTTAATCATAAAGCAGTGAGTAAAGATTGCATATGAATTAAAGAACCATGACATTAGTTTGATTATTTTTGGATTCCCTGATAGCAGTCATTTCAGCTCTAGTACCTATATCTTTAATGTTTTCTAATCATATGCTTATTGATTCCTAGCTCTCAAGTCAAGGAAAGGTAGTAAAAAACAGGTCACCTTTTAAAATGAGTGAATGACATAGAGTAGGCATATTTGCCCAACTCAGAGATGTGGAGAACTACTTTGGCCACATTCTTTTCCCTGCAAAAAAAAGTCGGAGATTACCGGCGAGGGCCTAAGAATTTTTGGTCAAATGATTAACATCACAGAGTTTAAAGATTCCTAAACATATGCGCCTCACTCAAACAATTACTAAGTATCATTTGGGTTAACAGAAAAATAAGGTACATCTGTTTTCTTCATTTCATAGTTATCATCCAATGCCCGTTGGATCAATAAGTCTAATAGCAATATTCTGACTGAATCAGAGTAGGGCATGAGAACTATGAAGGAAATTAATTGCTGCTGTCTAAAAATACTGTAGGCAAGAATCTACTATCTCCCCTTGGCTCCGCAATTCTTCTGGCCCTGATCTTACATTAGGAGACACTTAGTACTATAAATAAAAATGGGGAAAAGTGTGTTACAGCAAGAAAATGGAAAACCACCCGTCATGACATCCTCATCTTCATGGCAGTCTGCATACTTGTCAATATCAGGAGTCAGCTCCCGTTTGAAGAGTCCGTGGAGGCTTGGTTAGCTCTCAAGAGATGTAAACACTTATTGTGATAAAGTTTGACCTCTAAAGAACTTTAAAAATTGTTTAATATGCACATTTTCCTTAATGAAGCCCAATTTAAGCAAGCAAACAATAACAAAACAAGCACACTAAATTTTGAAACTGCTGTGTAATAGTGAGATACATGAGGCTTATCCAGGGCTCATGTTAATTTAGTTTAACTGATGCTGAAATAGATTATGAGTAAATTAGAATTTTAAAGGACAATGACCATGTAATCGATCTCATAAATGTAAAAGGGTTATATTTACGTTGCCTCCTCACAGAGGTCAGTGTCACCCAATACTTATGGGATAAATCCTTATGTTCTATAGACCCTTAATGACGAACCTCTACTTGCACGTGGAAGGGAAAAAAATGAGGTCTCCTAGGTTCCTATTACAGCCTATTCTCCTATTCCGTTCTATTTTGAACACGCTCTATCCATCTGTCCTCAGCAGATTCGAAGAATAATGCCTTTTGTTTGTTTTAGAAGTGAGCTGGTTGACCAATTTAATGCCTCGTTATCAATTGTTGGAGGAGGTCCTCGAGGGGTGCTGTCAATTTGCCTGGATATGAGAGCGTTACTATTGCAAGTTTGTGAAAACCTAGGCCCAGCGTGGCTGAGGTGAAGCTCGCAAGTGGCACGCAGAGCGAAGGACAGAGGCGGGTGCGTGGAATGAGAAGAGGCCAGAAGGGAAAGCAATGGCTACTAAAGGACTTTGAGCCTTGGTATGGGCTGAACAGTTTGTGGCGTTGGCGCTGGGACCCCGCCCTGCTCCCCGGCTCCGCCCCCGCCCCCGGACCGGAAGGATGGGAAAACTCGCCCGCCAGGGCTCCTGCAGGTCACGTGGAGACTGTGACCTGCACCTGTGAGCAGCTCTGGCTTTGTGATCTGACGGGGACTTCCAGCACCACCACCACTTAAATGGTGACACCTGCTGTCTTTTATCTCGTAAAGAGGAGACACTTTGCAACTCTTTATCACCGCGTCTGCGCAAGACCCCACCAGTCTTTAGGAGGGGAATGTGGAGCTGGAAGCCATGGCCCCAGGGTTGATGACCACCTGGTCACAGGACATGGGGACCTTCGAGAAGTGGTTGTGGACTTATCCACGAGGAGGAGTGGACATTGCTGGACTCTGCTCGGAAAATCCTGTACAAAGACGGGACGCTGGAGATCTTCAGAACTTGGCCTCAGTGGGATCTCCTCTCTCTCTTTTTTTTATTTAATGATTTTTTTTT